>NW_023405409.1:0-37997 GCF_013141755.1 Anopheles stephensi | reverse complement strand
TTTGGTCCGAGGGCAATAATTTTTTATCACGAGATTTTGATGAAAATGGCTTCGGAACGCGTTTCTTATAATGAAAAGTGAAACCAAACAGTATTTGCGAAGAAAAAATTGTCCTATGAAAAAATCAATTTTTCTAAGGGTAGAGAAAAGAAATTTTCCAAGTCCCAAAAATCACATTTTCTCGAATATCTCGAACACTTCTTATCAGACAGGGTTCAACCAAGGTGTTTAAAAAGGTCTTCACAAGCTCTATTTAATGAGCCATAGCGACTCTCAAGTGATTTTTTGACACTTTTTCGCATATCGACATCCTGGGTACCCATACTGGCCATAGGCCATAGGCCACAGAACGGCCAACTTTTGGTCCGAGGGTAAAAAATTTTTATCCCGAGATTTGATGAAAATGGCTTCGGAACGCGTTTTTTATAATGAAAAGTGAAACGAAACAGTCTTTGCGAAGAAAAAATTGTCCTATGAAAAAATCAATTTTTCTTGGGGTAGAGGTCAGAAATTTTCCAGGTCCCAAAAAATCACATTTTCTCGAATATCTCGAAAACTACTTATCGGACAGGGGTCAACCAAGGTGTTTAAGAAAGGTCTTTACAAGCTCTTATTAATGAGCCTAAGCGACTTTCAAGTGATTTTTTGACACTTTTTCGCATATCGGCATCCTGGGTTCCCGTATCGGCCATAGGCCATAGGGCATCGAACGGCCAACTTTTGGTCCGAGGGTTAAAATTTTTTTATCCCGAGATTTTGATGAAAATGGCTTCGGAACGCGTTTCTTATAATAAAAAGAAAAACCTAACAGTGTTTGCGAAGAAAAAATTGTCCTATGAAAAAATCAATTTTTCTTGGGGTAGAGGTCAGAAATTTTCTAGGTCCCAAAAAATCACATTTTCTCGAATGCCTCGTAAACTACTTATCGGACAGGGGTCAACCAAGGTGTTTTAGAAAGGCCTTCACAAGTTCTAATTAATGGGCCATAGCGACTTTCAAATGATATTTTGACACTTTTTCGCATGTCGGCATCCTGGGTTCCCATACTGGCCATAGGCCATTGGGCACCGAACGGCCAACTTTTGCTCCAAGGGTAACAATTTTTAATCACGAGATTTTGATGAAAATGGCTTCGGAACGCGTTTCTTATAATGAAAAGTGAAACCAAACAGTATTTGCGAAGAAAAAATTGTGCTATGAAAAATAAATTTTTCTTAGGGTAGAGGTTAGAAATTTTCCAGGTCCCAAAAAATCTCATATTCTCGAATATCTCGAAAACTACTTTTCGGACAGGGGTCAACCAAGGTTTTTTTAGAAAGGTCTTCACAAGTTCTAATTAATGGGCTATAGCGACTTTCAAGTGATTTTTTGACACTTTTTCGCATGTCGGCATCCTGGGTTCCCATACTGGCCATAGGCCATTGGGCACCGAACGGCCAACTTTTATTCCAAGGATAAAAAAATTTTATCACGAGATTTTGATGAAAATGGCTTCGGAACGCGTTTCCTATAATGAAAAGTGAAACGAAACAGTCTTTGCGAAGAAAAAATTGTCCTATGAAAAAATCAATTTTTCTTGGGGTAGAGGTCAGAAATTTTCCAGGTCCCAAAAAATCACATTTTCTCGAATATCTCGAAAACTACTTATCGGACAGGGGTCAACCAAGGTGTTTTAGAAAGGCCTTCACAAGCTCTAATTAATGGGCCATAGCGACTTTCAAGTGGTATTTTGACACTTTTTCGCATATCGGCATCCTGGGTTCCCATACTGGCCATAGGCCATAGGGCACCGAACTGCCAACTTTTGGTCCGAGGGTTAAAAAAATTTATCACGAGATTTTGATGAAAATGGCTTCGGAACGCGTTTCTCATAATGAAAAGTGAAACCAAACAGTATTTGCGAAGAAAAAATTGTCCTATGAAAAAATCAATTTTTCTTGGGGTAGAGGTCAGAAATTTTCCAGGTCCCAAAAAATCTCATATTCTCGAATATCTCGAAAACTACTTTTCGGACAGGGGTCAACCAAGGTTTTTTTAGAAAGGTCTTTACAAGCTCTAATTAATGGGCCATAGCGACTTTCATGTGATTTTATGACACTTTTTCGCATATCGGCATCCTAGATTCCCATACTGGCCATAGGCCATAGTGCACCGAACGGCCAACTTTTATTCCAAGGATAAAAAAATTTTATCACGAGATTTTGATGAAAATGGCTTCGGAACGCGTTTCTTATAATCAAAAGTGAAACCAAAAAGTATTTGCAAAGAAAAAATTGTCCTATGAAAAAATCAATTTTTCTTGGGGTTGAGGTCAGAAATTTTATAAGTCCCAACAAATCACATTTTTCTCGAATATCTCGACAACTACTTATCGGACAGGGGTCAACCAAGGTGTTTTAGAAAGGTCGTAGCAAGCTATAATTATTGGGCCATAGCGACTTTCAAGTGATTATTTGCCACTTTTTAGCATATCGGCATCCTGGGTTCCCATACTGGCCATAGGCCATAGGGCACGAAGGGCCAACTTTTGGTCCAAGGGTAAAAAAATTTATCACGAGATTTTGATGAAAATGGCTTCAAAACGCGTTTCGAATAATAAAAAGTGAAACCAAAAAGTATTTGCGAAGAAAAAATTGTCCTATGAAAATCTATCAATATTTCTTAGGGTAGAGGTTAGAAATTTTCTAAGTCCCCAAAAATCACATTTTCTGGAATATCTCGAAAACTACTTTTCCGACAGGGGTCAACCAAGGAGTGTTAGAAAAATCTTTACAAGCTCTAATGCATGAGCCATAGCGACTTTCAAGTGATTTTTTGACACTTTTTCGCATATCGGCATCCTGGGTTCCCATACTGGCCATAGGCCATAGGGCACGAAGGGCCAACTTTTGGTCCAAGGGTAAAAAAAATTTATCACGAGATTTTGATGAAAATGGCTTCGAAACGCGTTTCGAATTATAAAAAGTGAAACCAAAAAGTATTTGCGAAGAAAAAATTGTCCTATGAAAAAATCAATATTTCTTAGGGTAGATTTAATTCTACTTCATGAGACATAGCGACTTTCAAGTGATTTTCTGACACTTTTTCGCATATTGGCATCCTAGGTTCCCATACTGGCCATTAGGCCATAGCGCACAGAACGGCCAAATTTTAGTCCAAGGGTAAAAAAATTTTACCACGAGATATTGATGAAAATGGTTTCGGAACGCGTTTCTCATAATCAAAAGTGAAACCAAACAGTATTCGCGAAGAAAAAATTGTCCTATGAAAAAGTCAATTTTTCTTAGGGTAGAGAAAAGAAATTTTCTAAGTCCCAAAATATCCCATTTTCTCGAATATCTCGAAAACTACTTTTCGGACAGGGGTCAACCAAGGTGTTTTAGAAAGGCCTTCACAAATTCTAATTAATGAGCTATAGCGACTTTCTAGTGATTTGTGACACTTTTTCGCATATCGGCATCATAGGTTCCCATACTGGCCATAGGCCATAGGGCACCGAACGGCCAACTTTTGGTCCGAGGGAAGAAAAAAAATTATCTCAAGATTTTGATGAGCATGGCTTCGGAACGCGTTTCTAATAATGAAAAGTGAAACCAAACAGTATTCGCGAAGAAAAAATTGTCCTATGAAAAAATCAATTTTTCTTAGGGTAGAGAAAAGAAATTTTCTAAGTCCCAAAAAATCACATTTTCTCGAATATCTCGACAACTACTTTTCGGACAGGGGTCAACCAAGGTATTTAAAACAGGTCTTCAACGTCTCTTTTTATGGGCCATTGCGACTTTCAAGTGATTTTTTGACACTTTTTCGCATATTGGCATCCTAGGTTCCCATACTGCCTATAGGCCATAGGGCACCGAACGGCCAACTTTTGGTCCGAGGGTAAAAATTTTTTATCATGAGATTTTGATGAAAATGGCTTCGGAACGCGTTTCTTATAATGAAAAGTGAAACCAAACAGTATTCGCGAAGAAAAAATTGTCCTATGAAAAAATCAATTTTTCTTAGGGTAGAGGTTAGAAATTTTCTAAGTCCCAAAAAATCACATTTTCTGGAATATCTCGACAACTACTTTTCGGACAGGGGTCAACCAAGGTGTTTAAGAAAGGTCTTCACAAGCTCTAATCAATGAGCCATAGCGACTTTCAAGTGATTTTTTGACACTTTTTCGCATATCGGCATCCTAGATTCCCATACTGCCTATAGGCCATAGGGCACCGAACGGCCAACTTTTGTTCCAAGGGTAAAAAAAATTTATCACGAGATTTTGATGAAAATGGCTTCGGAACGCGTTTCTTATAATGAAAAGTGAAACGAAACAGTCTTTGCGAAGAAAAAATTGTCCTATGAAAAAATCAATTTTTCTTGGGGTAGAGGTCAGAAATTTTCTAAGTCCCAAAAAATCCCATTTTCTGGAATATCTCGAAAACTACTTCTCGGACAGGGGTCAACCAAGGTGTTTTAGAAAGGTCTTCACAAGTTCTAATTTATGAGCCATAGCGACTCTCAAGTAATTTTTTGACACTTTTTCGCATATCGGCATCCTGGGTTCCCGTATCGGCCATAGGCCATAGGGCATCGAACGGCCAACTTTTGGTCCGAGGGTTAAAATTTTTTTTTACGAGATTTTGATGAAAATGGCTTCGGAACGCGTTTCTTATGATGAAAAGTGAAACCAAACAGTATTTGCGAAGAAAAAATTGTCCTATGAAAAAATCAATTTTTCTTGGGGTAGAAGTCAGAAATTTTCTAAGTCCCAAAAAATCCCATTTTCTGGAATATCTCGAAAACTACTTCTCGGACAGGGGTCAACCAAGGTGTTTTAGAAAGGTCTTCACAAGTTCTAATTTATGAGCCATAGCGACTCTCAAGTGATTTTTTGACACTTTTTCGCATATTGGCATCCTGGGTACCCATATTGGCCATAGGCCATAGCGCACCGAACGGCCAACTTTTGGTCCGAGGGTTAACATTTTTTGTCACCAGATTTTGATGAAAATGGCTTCGGAACGCGTTTCTTATGATGAAAAGTGAAACCAAACAGTATTTGCGAAGAAAAAATTGTCCTATGAAAAAATCAATTTTTCTTGGGGTAGAAGTCAGAAATTTTCTAAGTCCCAAAAAATCCCATTTTCTGGAATATCTCGAAAACTACTTCTCGGACAGGGGTCAACCAAGGTGTTTTAGAAAGGTCTTCACAAGTTCTAATTTATGAGCCATAGCGACCCTCAAGTGATTTTTTGACACTTTTTCGCATATTGGCATCCTGGGTACCCATACTGGCCATATGCCATAGGGCACAGAACGGCCAACTTTTGGTCCGAGGGTAAAAATTTTTTGTCCCGAGATTTTGATGAAAATGGCTTCGGAACGCGTTTCTTATAATGAAAAGTGAAACGAAACAGTCTTTGCGAAGAAAAAATTGTCCTATGAAAAAATCAATTTTTCTTGGGGTAGAGGTCAGAAATTTTTTAAGTCCCAACAAATCACATTTTTCTCGAATATCTCGAAAACTACTTCTCGGACAGGGGTCAACCAAGGTGTTTTAGAAAGGTCGTAACAAGCTCTAATTATTGGGCCATAGCGACTTTCAAGTGATTTTTTGACACATTTTCGCATATCGGCATCCTGGGTACCCATACTGGCCATAGGCCATTGGGCACCAAACGGCCAACTTTTGGTCCGAGTGTAAATTTTTAATCACGAGTTTTTGATGAAAATGGCTTCAGAACGCGTTTCTAATAATGAAAAGTGAAACCAAACAGTATTTGCGAAGAAAACATTGTCCTATGAAAAAATAAATTTTTCTTAGGGTAGATGTCAAACATTTCTAAGTCCCAAAAAATCACATTTTTTCGAATATCTCGACAACTACTTTTCGGACAACGGTCAACCAAAGTGTTTAAAAAAGGTCTTTACAAGCTCTGTTTAACGAGTCGTAGCGACTATTAAGTGATTTTTTGACACTTTTACGCATATCGACCTCGTAGGTTCCCATACTGCCTATAGGCCATAGGGCACCGAACGGCCAACTTATGGTCCGAGGGCAAAAATTTTTTATCACGAGATTTTGATGAAAATGGCTTCGGAACGCGTTTCTTATAATGAAAAGTGAAACCAAACAGTATTTGCGAACAAAAAATTGTCCTATGAAAAAATCAATTTTTCTAAGGGTAGAGAAAAGAAATTTTCCAAGTCCCAAAAATCACATTTTCTCGAATATCTCCACAACTACTTTTCGGACAGGGGTCAACCAAGGTGTTTAAGAAAGGTCTTAACAAGCTTTAAATAATGAGCCATAGCAACTCTCAAGTGATTTTTTGACACTTTTTAGCATATCGGCATCATGGGTACCCATACTGGCCATAGGCCATAGAGCACCGAACGGCCAACTTTTGGTCCGAGGGTAACAATTTTTAATCTAGAGATTTTGATGAAAATGGCTTCGGGACGCGTTTCTTATAATGAAAAGTGAAACCAAACAGTATTTGCGAAGAAAAAATTGTCCTATGAAAAAATCAATTTTTCTAAGGGTAGAGAAAAGAAATTTTCCAAGTCCCAAAAATCACATTTTCTCGAATATCTCGAAAACTTCTTATCAGGCAGGGTTCAACCAAGGTGTTTAAGAAAGGTCTTAACAAGCTTTATTTAATGAGCCTTAGCGACTTGCAAGTGATTTTTTGACACTTTTTCGCATATCGACATCCTGGGTACCCATACTGGCCATAGGCCATAGGCCACAGAACGGCCAACTTATGGTCCGAGGGCAATAATTTTTTATCACGAGATTTTGATGAAAATGGCTTCGGAACGCGTTTCTTATAATGAAAAGTGAAACCAAACAGTATTTGCGAAGAAAAAATTGTCCTATGAAAAAATCAATTTTTCTAAGGGTAGAGAAAAGAAATTTTCCAAGTCCCAAAAATCACATTTTCTCGAATATCTCGAACACTTCTTATCAGACAGGGTTCAACCAAGGTGTTTAAGAAAGGTCTTCACAAGCTCTATTTAATGAGCCATAGCGACTCTCAAGTGATTTTTTGACACTTTTTCGCATATCGACATCCTGGGTACCCATACTGGCCATAGGCCATAGGCCACAGAACGGCCAACTTTTGGTCCGAGGGTAAAAATTTTTTATCCCGAGATTTTGATGAAAATGGCTTCGGAACGCGTTTCTTATAATGAAAAGTGAAACGAAACAGTCTTTGCGAAGAAAAAATTGTCCTATGAAAAAATCAATTTTTCTTGGGGTAGAGGTCAGAAATTTTCCAGGTCCCAAAAAATCACATTTTCTCGAATATCTCGAAAACTACTTATCGGACAGGGGTCAACCAAGGTGTTTAAGAAAGGTCTTTACAAGCTCTTATTAATGAGCCTAAGCGACTTTCAAGTGATTTTTTGACACTTTTTCGCATATCGGCATCCTGGGTTCCCGTATCGGCCATAGGCCATAGGGCATCGAACGGCCAACTTTTGGTCCGAGGGTTAAAATTTTTTTATCCCGAGATTTTGATGAAAATGGCTTCGGAACGCGTTTCTTATAATAAAAAGAAAAACCTAACAGTGTTTGCGAAGAAAAAATTGTCCTATGAAAAAATCAATTTTTCTTGGGGTAGAGGTCAGAAATTTTCTAGGTCCCAAAAAATCACATTTTCTCGAATGCCTCGAAAACTACTTATCGGACAGGGGTCAACCAAGGTGTTTTAGAAAGGCCTTCACAAGTTCTAATTAATGGGCCATAGCGACTTTCAAGTGATATTTTGACACTTTTTCGCATGTCGGCATCCTGGGTTCCCATACTGGCCATAGGCCATTGGGCACCGAACGGCCAACTTTTGCTCCAAGGGTAACAATTTTTAATCACGAGATTTTGATGAAAATGGCTTCGGAACGCGTTTCTTATAATGAAAAGTGAAACCAAACAGTATTTGCGAAGAAAAAATTGTGCTATGAAAAAATAAATTTTTCTTAGGGTAGAGGTTAGAAATTTTCCAGGTCCCAAAAAATCTCATATTCTCGAATATCTCGAAAACTACTTTTCGGACAGGGGTCAACCAAGGTTTTTTTAGAAAGGTCTTCACAAGTTCTAATTAATGGGCTATAGCGACTTTCAAGTGATTTTTTGACACTTTTTCGCATGTCGGCATCCTGGGTTCCCATACTGGCCATAGGCCATTGGGCACCGAACGGCCAACTTTTATTCCAAGGATAAAAAAATTTTATCACGAGATTTTGATGAAAATGGCTTCGGAACGCGTTTCTTATAATGAAAAGTGAAACGAAACAGTCTTTGCGAAGAAAAAATTGTCCTATGAAAAAATCAATTTTTCTTGGGGTAGAGGTCAGAAATTTTCCAGGTCCCAAAAAATCACATTTTCTCGAATATCTCGAAAACTACTTATCGGACAGGGGTCAACCAAGGTGTTTTAGAAAGGCCTTCACAAGCTCTAATTAATGGGCCATAGCGACTTTCAAGTGATATTTTGACACTTTTTCGCATATCGGCATCCTGGGTTCCCGTATCGGCCATAGGCCATAGGGCATCGAACGGCCAACTTTTGGTCCGAGGGTTAAATTTTTTTTATCCCGAGATTTTGATGAAAATGGCTTCGGAACGCGTTTCTCATAATGAAAAGTGAAACCTAACAATGTTTGCGAAGAAAAAATTGTCCTATGAAAAAATCAATTTTTCTTGGGGTAGAGGTCAGAAATTTTCCAGGTCCCAAAAAATCTCATATTCTCGAATATCTCGAAAACTACTTTTCGGACAGGGGTCAACCAAGGTTTTTTTAGAAAGGTCTTTACAAGCTCTAATTAATGGGCCATAGCGACTTTCATGTGATTTTATGACACTTTTTCGCATATCGGCATCCTAGATTCCCATACTGGCCATAGGCCATAGTGCACCGAACGGCCAACTTTTATTCCAAGGATAAAAAAATTTTATCACGAGATTTTGATGAAAATGGCTTCGGAACGCGTTTCTTATAATGAAAAGTGAAACGAAACAGTCTTTGCGAAGAAAAAATTGTCCTATGAAAAAATCAATTTTTCTTGGGGTAGAGGTCAGAAATTTTATAAGTCCCAAAAACTCACAATTTCTCAAATATCTCAACAACTACTTTTCGGACAGGGGTCAACCAAGGTGTTTAAGAAAGGTCGTTACAAGTTCTAATAAATGAGCCATAGCGACTTTCAAGTGAATGTTTGACACATTTTCGCATATCGGCATCCTGATTCCCATACTGCCCATAGGCCATTGGGCACCGAACGGCAAAATTTTTGGTCCAAGGGTAAAAAATTTATCACGAGATTTTGATGAAAATGGCTTCGGAACGCGTTTCCTATAATGAAAAGTGAAACCAAACAGTCTTTGCGAAGAAAAAATTGTCCTATGAAAAAATCAATATTTCTTGGGGTAGAGGTCAGAAATTTTATAAGTCCCAAAAACTCACAATTTCTCAAATATCTCAACAACTACTTTTCGGACAGGGGTCAACCAAGGTGTTTAAGAAAGGTCGTTACAAGTTCTAATAAATGAGCCATAGCGACTTTCAAGTGAATGTTTGACACATTTTCGCATATCGGCATCCTGATTCCCATACTGCCCATAGGCCATTGGGCACCGAACGGCAAAATTTTTGGTCCAAGGGTAAAAAATTTATCACGAGATATTGATGAAAATGGCTTCGGAACGCGTTTCCTATAATGAAAAGTGAAACCAAACAGTATTTGCGAAGAAAAAATTGTCCTATGAAAAAATCAATTTTTCTTGGGGTAGAGGTCAGAAATTTTCTAAGTCCCAAAAAATCCCATTTTCTGGAATATCTCGAAAACTACTTTTCGGACAGGGGTCAACCAAGGTTTTTTAGAAAGGTCTTCACAAGTTCTAATTCATGGGCCATAGCGACTTTCAAGTGATTTTTTGACACTTTTTCGCATATCGGCATCCTGGGTTCCCATACTGGCCATAGGCCATAGGGCACGAAGGGCCAACTTTTGGTCCAAGGGTAAAACATTTTTATCACGAGATTTTGATGAAAATGGCTTCAGAACGCGTTTCTTATAATAAAAAGTGAAACCAAAAAGTATTTGCGAAGAAAAAATTGTCCTATGAAAAAATCAATATTTCTTGGGGTAGAGGTCAGAAATTTTCTAGGTCCCAAAAAATCCCATTTTCTCGAATATCTCGAAATCTACTTTTCGGACAGGGGTCAACCAAGGTTTTTTAGAAAGGTCTTCACAAGTTCTAATTAATGAGCCATTAGACTTTCAAGTGATTTTTTGACACTTTTTCGCATATCGGCATCCTGGGTTCCCATACTGGCCATAGGCCATAGGGCACGAAGGGCCAACTTTTGGTCCAAGGGTAAAAAAAATTTATCACGAGATTTTGATGAAAATGGCTTCAAAACGCGTTTCGAATAATAAAAAGTGAAACCAAAAAGTATTTGCGAAGAAAAAATTGTCCTATGAAAAAATCAATATTTCTTAGGGTAGAGGTTAGAAATTTTCTAAGTCCCAAAAAATCACATTTTCTCGAATATCTCGACAACTTCTTTTCGGACAGGGGTCAACCAAGGTGTTTAAGAAAGGTCTTTACCAGCTCTAATCAATGAGCCATAGCGACTTTCAAGTGATTTTCTGACACTTTTTCGCATATCGGCATCCTGGGTTCCCATACTGGCCATAGGCCATAGGGCACCGAACGGCCATTTTTTGGTACGAGGGTTAAAACAATTTATCACGAGATTTTGATGAAAATGGCTTCGGAACGCGTTTCTCATAATGAAAAGTGAAACCAAACAGTATTTGCGAAGAAAAAATTGTCCTATGAAAAAATCAATATTTCTTAGGGTAGATTTAATTCTACTTCATGAGCCATAGCGACTTTTAAGTGATTTTTTGACACTTTTTCGCCTATTGGCATCCTAGGTTCCCATACTGGCCATTAGGACATAGCGCACCGAACGGCCAACTTTTGGTCTGTGGGTAAAATTTGTTTTCACGAGATTTTGATGAAAGTGGCTTTGGAACGCGTTTCTTATAATAAAAAGTTAAACCAAAAAGTATTTGCGAAGATAAAATTGTCCTATGAAAAAATATAATTTCTGAGGGTAGAGGTCTGAAATTTTCTAAGTACCAAAAAATCACATTTTCTCTAATATCTCGAAAACTACTTATCGGACAGGGGTCAACCAAGGTGTTTTAGAAAGGTCTTTACAAGCTCTAATTCATGAGCCATAGCGACTTTTAAGTGATTTTTTGACACTTTTTCGCACATTCGGAATCCTGGGTTCCCATACTGGCCAAAGGCCATAGCGCACCGAACGGCCAACTTTTGGTCCGAGGGTTAACATTTTTTATCACGAGATTTTGATGAAAATGGCTTCGGAACGCGTTTCTTATGATCAAAAGTGAAACCAAACAGTATTTGCGAAGAAAAAATTGTCCTATGAAAAAATCAATTTTTCTTAGGGTAGAGGTCAAAAATTTTCTAAGTCCCAAAAAATCACATTTTCTCGAATATCTCGAAAACTACTTTTTGGACAGGAGTCAACCAAGGTGTTTAAAAAAGGTCTTTACAATGTCTGTTTAACGAGTCGTAGCGACTTTTAAGTGATTTTTTGACACTTTTACGCATACCGACCTCGTAGGTTCCCATAGTGCCTATAGGCCATAGGGCACCGAACGGCCAACTTTTGGTCCGAGGGTAAACATTTTTCATCTAGAGATTTTGATGAAAATGGCTTCGGAACGAGTTTCTTATAATGAAAAGTGAAACCAAACAGTATTTGCGAAGAAAAAATTGTCCTATGAAAAAATCAATTTTTTTTAGGGTAGAGGTCAAAATTTTCGAAGTCCCAAAAATCACATTTTCTCGAATATCTCGACAACTACTTTTCGGACAGGGGTCAACCAAGGTGTTTAAGAAAGGTCTTTACAAGCACTAATCAATGAGCCATAGCGACTTTCAAGTGATTTTTTGACACTTTTTCGCATATCGGCATCCTGGGTTCCCATACTGGCCATAGGCCATAGGGCACCGAACGGCCAACTTTTGGTACGAGGGTTAAAAAAATTTATCGCGAGATTTTGATGAAAATGGCTTCGGAACGCGTTTCTGAAAATGCAAAATGAAACCAAACAGTATTTGCGAAGAAAAAATTGTCCTATGAAAAATCAATTTTTCTTGGGGTAGAGAAAAGAAATTTTCTAAGTCCCAAAAAATCACATTTTCTCGAATATCTCGACAACTACTTTTCGGACAACGGTCAACCAAGGTGTTTAAAAAAGGCCTATACAAGCTCTGTTTAACGAGTCGTAGCGACTTTTAAGTGATTTTTTGACACTTTTACGCATATCGACCTCGTAGGTTCCCATACTGCCTATAGGCCATAGGGCACCGAACGGCCAACTTATGGTCCGAGGGCAACTACTTTTCGGACCGGGGTCAACCAAGGTGTTTAAAAAAGGTCTTTACAAGTTCTAAGCAATGAGCCATAGCGACTTTCATGTGATTTTATGACACTTTTTCGCATATCGGCATCCTAGATTCCCATACTGGCCATAGGCCATAGCGCACCGAACGGCCAACTTTTGTTCCAAGGGTAAAAAATTATTATCACGAGATATTGATGTAAATGGCTTCGGAACACGTTTCTTATAATGCAAAGTGAAACCAAACAGTATTCGCGAAGAAAAAATTGTCCTATGAAAAAATCAATATTTCTTAGGGTAGAGGTTAGATATCGGCATCCTGGGTACCCATACTGGCCATAGGCCATAGGGCACAGAACGGCCAACTTTTGGTGCGAGGGTAAAAAATTTTTGTCACGAGATTTTGATGAAAATGGCTTCGGAACGCGTTTCTTATGATGAAAAGTGAAACCAAACAGTATTTGCGAAGAAAAAATTGTCCTATTAAAAAATCAATTTTTCTTGGGGTAGAGGTCAGAAATTTTCTAAGTCCCAACAAATCACATTTTTCTCGAATATCTCGAAAACTACTTCTCGGACAGGGATCAACCAAGGTGTTTTAGAAAGGTCTTCACAAGCTCTAATTTATGAGCCATAGCGACTCTCAAGTGATTTTTTGACACTTTTTCGCATATCGGCATCCTGGGTTCCCATACTGGCCATAGGCCATAGGGCACCGAACGGCCAGCTTTTGGTCCGAGGGTTAACATTTTTTGTCACGAGATTTTGATGAAAATGGCTTCGGAACGCGTTTCTTATGATGAAAAGTGAAACCAAACAGTATTTGCGAAGAAAAAATTGTCTTATGAAAAAATCAATTTTTCTTAGGGTAGAGGTCAGAAATTTTCTAAGTCCCAAAAAATCTCATTTTCGCGAATATCTCGAAAACTACTTTTCGGACAGGGGACAACCAAGGTTTTTTAGAAAGGTCTTTACAAGCTCTAATTAATGAGCCATAGCAACTTTCAAGTGATTTTTTGACACTTTTTTGCATATCGGCATCCTGGGTTCCCATACTGGCCATAGGCCATAGGGCACCGAACGGCCAACTTTTGGTCCGAGGGTAAAAAATTTTTATCCCGAGATTTTGATGAAAATGGCTTCGGAACGCGTTTCTTATAATGAAAAACGAAACCAAACAGTGTTTGTGAAGAAAAAATTTTCCTATGAAAAAATCAATTTTTCTCAGTGTAGAGGTTAAAAATTTTCAAAGTACCAAAAAATCCCATTTTCTCGAATATCTCGAAAAATACTTTTCGGACAGGGGTCAACCAAGGTGTTTAAGAAAGGTCTTTACAAGCTCTAATTCATGAGCCATAGCGACTTTTAAGTGATTTTTTGACACTTTTTCGCATACCGACCTCGTAGGTTCCCATACTGCCTATAGGCCATAGGGCACCGAACGGCCAACTTTTGGTCCAAGGGTAAAAAATTGTTATCACGAGCTATTGATTAAAATGGCTTCGGAACGCGTTTCTTATAATGAAAAACGAAACCAAACAGTGTTTGTGAAGAAAAAATTTTCCTATGAAAAAATCAATTTTTCTCAGTGTAGAGGTTAGAAATTTTCTAAGTCCCAAAAAGTCACATTTTCTCGGATATCTCGAAAACTACTTTTCGGACAGGGGTCAACCAAGGTGTTTAAGAAAGGTCTTTACAAGTTCTAATAAATGAGCCATAGCGACTTTCAAGTGAAAGTTTGACACATTTTCGCATATCGGCATCCTGGGTACCCATACTGGCCATAGGCCATAGGGCACAGAACGGCCAACTTTTGGTCCGAGGGTAAAAAATTTTTATCCCGAGATTTTGATGAAAATGGCTTCGGAACGCGTTTCTTATAATGAAAAGTGAAACGAAACAGTATTTGCGAAGAAAAAATTGTCCTATGAAAAAATCTATTTTTCTTGGGGTAGAGGTCAGAAATTTTTTAAGTCCCAAAAAATCCCATTTTCTTGAATATCTCGAAAAATACTTTTCGGACAGAGGTCAACCAAGGTGTTTAAGAAAGGTCTTTACAAGCTCTAATTTATGAGCCATAGCGACTTTCAAGTGATTTTTTGATACATTTTCGCATATCGGCATCCTAGGTTCCCATACTGGCCATTAGGCCATAGCGCACCGAACGGCCAACTTTTGGTCCAAGGGTAAAAAATTTTAACCACGAGATATTGATGAAAATGGTTTCGGAACGCGTTTCTCTTAATGAAAAGTGAAACCAAACCGTATTTGCAAAGAAAAAATTGTCCTATGAAAAAATCAATGTTTCTTAGGGTAGAGGTCAGAAATTTTCTAAGTCCCAAAAAATCCCATTTTCTCGAATATCTCGAAAACTACTTATCGGACAGGGGTCAACCAAGGTGTTTAAGAAAGGTCTTTACAAGTTCTAATAAATGAACCATAGCGACTTTCAAGTAAATATCTCGAAAACTACTTATCGGACAGGGGTAAAACAAGGTGTTTTAGAAAGGTTTAAATAAGCTCTAATTAATGAGCCATAGCGACTTTCAAGTGATTTTTTGACACTTTTTCGCATATCGGCATCCTGGGTTCCCGTACTGGCCATAGGCCATAGGGCTCCGAACGGCCAACTTTTGGTCCGAGGGTAAAAAAATTTTATCACGAGATTTTGATGAAAATGGCTTCGGAACGCGTTGCTTATGATGAAAAGTGAAACCAAACAGTATTTGCGAAGAAAAAATTGTCCTATGAAAAAATCAATTTTTCTTAGGGTAGAGGTTAGATATCGGCATCCTTGGTTCCCATACTGGCCATTAGGCCATAGCGCACCGAACGGCCAACTTTTGGTCCAAGGGTAAAACATTTTAACCACGAGATATTGATGAAAATGGTTTCGGAACGCGTTTCTCTTAATGAAAAGTGAAACCAAACCGTATTTGCAAAGAACAAATTGTCCTATGAAAAAATCAATGTTTCTTGGGGTAGAGGTCAGAAATTTTCTAAGTCCCAAAAAATCCCATTTTCTCGAATATCTCGAAAACTACTTATCGGACAGGGGTCAACCAAGGTGTTTTAGAAAGGCCTTCACAAGTTCTAATTAATGAGCTATAGCGACTTTCAAGTGATTTGTGACACTTTTTCGCATATCGGCATCATAGGTTCCCATACTGGCCATAGGCCATAGGGCACCGAACGGCCAACTTTTGGTAAGAGGGTTAAAATTTTTTATCCCGAGATTTTGATGAAAATGGCTTCGGAACGCGTTTCTTATAATGAAAAGTGAACCCGAAAAGTATGTGCAACGAAAAAATTGTCCTATGAAAAAATCAATTTTTCTTAGGGTAGAGAAAAGAAATTTTCCAAGTCCCAAAAATCACATTTTCTCGAATATCTCCACAACTACTTATCGGACAGGGGTAAAACAAGGTGTTTTAGAAAGGTTTAAATAAGCTCTAATTAATGAGCCATAGCGACTTTCAAGTGATTTTTTGACACTTTTTCGCATATCGGCATCCTGGGTACCCATACTGGCCATAGGCCATAGAGCACAGAACGGCCAACTTTTGGTCCGAGGGTAACAATTTTTAATCTAGAGATTTTGATGAAAATGGCTTCGGAACGCGTTTCTTATTATGAAAAGTGAAACCTAACAGTGTTTGCGAAGAAAAACTTGTCCTATGAAAAAATCAATTTTTCTTGGGGTAGAAAGTCAGAAATTTTCCAAGTCCCAAAAATCACATTTTCTCGAATATCTCGACAATTACTTATCGGACAGGCGTCAACCAAGGTGTTTAAGAAAGGTCTTTACAAGCTCTTAATCATGTGCCATAGCGACTTTCAAGTGATTTTTTGACACTCTTTCGCATATCGGCATCCTGGTTCCCATACTGCCTATAGGCCATAGGGCATCGAACGGCCAACTTTTGGTCCAAGGGTAAAAAATTATCATCACGAGATATTGATATAAATGGCTTCGGAACGCGTTTCTTATAATGCAAAGTGAAACCAAACAGTATTCGCGAAGAAAAAATTGTCCTATGAAAAAATCAATTTTTCTTAGGGTAGAGGTTAGATATCGGCATCCTTGGTTCCCATACTGGCCATAGGCCATAGCGCACCGAACGGCCAACTTTTGGTCCGAGGGTTAACATTTTTTGTCACGAGATTTTGATGAAAATGGCTTCGGAACGCGTTTCTTATGATGAAAAGTGAAACGAAACAGTCTTTGCGAAGAAAAAATTGTCCTATGAAAAAATCAATTTTTCTTGGGGTAGAGGTCAGAAATTTTTTAAGTCCCAACAAATCACATTTTTCTCGAATATCTCGAAAACTACTTTTCGGACAGGGATCAACCAAGGTGTTTTAGAAAGGTCTTCACAAGCTCTAATTTATGAGCCATAGCGACTCTCAAGTGATTTTTTGACACTTTTTCGCATATCGGCATCCTGGGTTCCCATACTGGCCATAGGCCATAGGGCACCGAACGGCCAACTTTTGGTCCGAGGGTTAACATTTTTTGTCACGAGATTTTGATGAAAATGGCTTCGGAACGCGTTTCTTATGATGAAAAGTGAAACCAAACAGTATTTGCGAAGAAAAAATTGTCCTATGAAAAAATCAATTTTTCTCAGGGTAGAGGTTAGAAATTTTCTTAGTCCCAAAAAATCACATTTTCTCGAATATCTCGAAAAATACTTTTCGGACAGGGGTCAACCAAGGTGTTTAAGAAAGGTGTTTACAAGCTCTAATTAATGAGCCATAGCGACTTTCAAGTGATTTTTTGACACATTTTCGCATATCGGCATCCTAGGTTCCCATACTGGCCATTAGGCCATAGCGCACCGAACGGCCAACTTTTGGTCCGAGGGTTAACATTTTTTGTCACCAGATTTTGATGAAAATGGCTTCGGAACGCGTTTCTTATAATGAAAAACGAAACCAAACAGTGTTTGTGAAGAAAAAATTTTCCTATGAAAAAATCAATTTTTCTCATTGTGGAGGTTAGAAATTTTCTTAGTCCCAAAAAATCACATTTTCTCGAATATCTCGAAAAATACTTTTCGGACAGGGGTCAACCAAGGTGTTTAAGAAAGGTCTTTACAAGCTCTAATTAATGAGCCATAGCGACTTTCAAGTGATTTTTTGACACATTTTCGCATATCGGCATCCTAGGTTCCCATACTGGCCATTAGGCCATAGGGCACCGAACGGCCAACTTTTGGTCCGAGGGTTAACATTTTTTGTCACGAGATTTTGATGAAAATGGCTTCGGAACGCGTTTCTTAAGATGAAAAGTGAAACCAAACAGTATTTGCGAAGAAAAAATTGTCCTATGAAAAAATCAATTTTTCTCAGGGTAGAGGTTAGAAATTTTCTAAGTCCACAAAAATAATATTTTCTCGAATATCTCGAAAACTACTTTTCGGACAGGGGTCAACCAAGGTTTTTTAGAAAGGTCTTTACAAGCTCTAATTAATGAGCCATAGCAACTTTCAAGTGATTTTTTGCCACTTTTTTGCATATCGGCATCCTGGGTTCCCATACTGGCCATAGGCCATAGGGCACAGAACGGCCAACTTTTGGTCCGAGGGTAAAAAATTTTTATCCCGAGATTTTGATGAAAATGGCTTCGGAACACGTTTCTTATAATGAAAAACGAAACCAAACAGTGTTTGTGAAGAAAAAATTTTCCTATGAAAAAATCAATTTTTCTCAGTGTAGAGGCTAGAAATTTTCTTAGTCCCAAAAAATCACATTTTCTCGAATATCTCGAAAAATACTTTTCGGACAGGGTTCAACCAAGGTGTTTAAGAAAGGTCTTTACAAGCTCTAATTTATGAGCCATAGCGACTTTCAAGTGATTTTTTGACACATTTTCGCATATCGGCATCCTAGGTTCCCATACTGGCCATTAGGCCATAGGGCACAGAACGGCCAACTTTTGGTCCGAGGGTTAACATTTTTTGTCACGAGATTTTGATGAAAATGGCTTCGGAACGCGTTTCTTAAGATGAAAAGTGAAACCAAACAGTATTTGCGAAGAAAAAATTGTCCTATGAAAAAATCAATTTTTCTCAGGGTAGAGGTTAGAAATTTTCTAAGTCCCAAAAAATAATATTTTCTCGAATATCTCGAAAACTACTTTTCGGACAGGGGTCAACCAAGGTTTTTTAGAAAGGTCTTTACAAGCTCTAATTAATGAGCCATAGCGACTTTCAAGTGATTTTTTGACACATTTTCGCATATCGGCATCCTAGGTTCCCATACTGGCCATTAGGCCATAGGGCACCGAACGGCCAACTTTTGGTCCGAGGGTTAACATTTTTTGTCACGAGATTTTGATGAAAATGGCTTCGAAACTCGTTTCTTATAATGAAAAGTGAAACCAAACAGTGTTTGCGAAGAAAAAATTGTCCTATGAAAAAATCAATTTTTCTCAGGGTAGAGGTTAGAAATTTTCTAAGTCCCAAAAAATAATATTTTCTCGAATATCTCGAAAACTACTTTTCGGACAGGGGTCAACCAAGGTTTTTTAGAAAGGTCTTTACAAGCTCTAATTAATGAGCCATAGCAACTTTCAAGTGATTTTTTGCCACTTTTTTGCATATCGGCATCCTGGGTTCCCATACTGGCCATAGGCCATAGGGCACAGAACGGCCAACTTTTGGTCCGAGGGTAAAAAATTTTTATCCCGAGATTTTGATGAAAATGGCTTCGGAACGCGTTTCTTAAGATGAAAAGTGAAACCAAACAGTATTTGCGAAGAAAAAATTGTCCTATGAAAAAATCAATTTTTCTCAGGGTAGAGGTTAGAAATTTTGTTAGTCCCAAAAAATCACATTTTCTCGAATATCTCGAAAAATACTTTTCGGACAGGGGTCAACCAAGGTGTTTAAGAAAGGTCTTTACAAGCTCTAATTCATGAGCCATAGCGACTTTTAAGTGATTTTTTGACACTTTTTCGCATACCGACCTCGTAGGTTCCCATACTGCCTATAGGCCATAGGGCACCGAACGGCCAACTTTTGGTCCAAGGGTAAAAAATTGTTATCACGAGATATTGATTAAAATCGTTTCTTATAATGCAAAATGAAACCAAACAGTATTTGCGAAGAAAAAATTGTCCTATGAAAAAATCAATATTTCTTAGGGTAGCGGTCAAAACTTTTCTAAGTCCCAAAAACTCACATTTTCTCGAATATCTCAACAACTACTTTTCGGACAGGGGTCAACCAAGGTGTTTAAGAAAGGTCTTTACAAGTTCTAATAAATGAGCCATAGCGACTTTCAAGTGAAAGTTTGACACATTTTCGCATATCGGCATCCTGGGTACCCATACTGGCCATAGGCCATAGGGCACAGAACGGCCAACTTTTGGTCCGAGGGTAAAAAGTTTTTATCCCGAGATTTTGATTAAAATGGCTTCGGAACGCGTTTCTTATAATGCAAAATGAAACCAAACAGTATTTGCGAAGAAAAAATTGTCCTATGAAAAAATCAATATTTCTTAGGGTAGCGGTCAAAACTTTTCTAAGTCCCAAAAACTCACATTTTCTCACATTTTATCGGACAGGGGTCAACCAAGGTGTTTTAGAAAGGCCTTCACAAGTTCTAATTAATGGGCCATAGCGACTTTCAAGTGATTTTTTGACACTTTTTCGCATATTCGGCATCCTGGGTTCCCATACTGGTAATAGGCCATAGCGCACCGAACGGCCAACTTTTGGTCCGAGGGTTAACATTTTTTGTCACGAGATTTTGATGAAAATGGCTTCGGAACGCGTTGCTTATGATGAAAAGTGAAACCAAACAGTATTTGCGAAGAAAAAATTGTCCTATGAAAAAATCAATTTTTCTAAGGGTAGAGAAAAGAAATTTTCCAAGTCCCAAAAATCACATTTTCTCGAATATCTCGACAACTACTTTTCGGACAGGGGTCAACCAAGGTGTTTAAGAAAGGTCTTAACAAGCTTTAAATAATGAGCCATAGCAACTCTCAAGTGATTTTTTGACACTTTTTCGCATATCGGCATCCTGGGTACCCATACTGGCCATAGGCCATAGAGCACCGAACGGCCAACTTTTGGTCCGAGGGTAACAATTTTTAATCTAGAGATTTTGATGAAAATGGCTTCGGAACGCGTTTTTTATTATGAAAAGTGAAACCTAACAGTATTTGCGAAGAAAAAATTGTCCTATGAAAAAATCAATTTTTCTTGGGGTAGAGGTCAGAAATTTTCCAAGTCCCAAAAATCACATTTTCTCGAATATCTCGACAACTACTTTTCGGACAGGGGTCAACCAGTGTGTTTTAGAAAGGTCTCAACAAGCTCTAAATAATGTGCCATAGCAACTCTAAAGTGATTTTTTGACACTTTTTCGCATATTGGCATCCTGGGTACCCATACTGGCCATAGGCCATAGGGCACAGAACGGCCAACTTTTGGTCCGAGTGTAAATTTTTAATCACGAGATTTTGATGAAAATGGCTTCAGAACGCGTTTCTAATAATGAAAAGTGAAACCAAACAGTATTTGCGAAGAAAACATTGTCCTATGAAAAAATAAATTTTTCTTAGGGTAGATGTCAAACATTTCTAAGTCCCAAAAAATCACATTTTTTCGAATATCTCGACAACTTCTTTTCGGACAACGGTCAACCAAGGTGTTTAAAAAAGGTCTTTACAAGCTCTGTTTAACGAGTCGTAGCGACTTTTAAGTGATTTTTTGACACTTTTACGCATATCGACCTCGTAGGTTACCATACTGCCTATAGGCCATAGGGCACCGAACGGCCAACTTATGGTCCGAGGGCAAAAATTTTTTGTCCCGAGATTTTGATGAAAATGGCTTCGGAACGCGTTTCTTA
This sequence comes from Anopheles stephensi, assembly GCF_013141755.1. Classification (NCBI taxonomy): domain Eukaryota; kingdom Metazoa; phylum Arthropoda; class Insecta; order Diptera; family Culicidae; genus Anopheles; species Anopheles stephensi. Next base: position 16,685 of record NW_023405409.1, on the reverse strand, counting down.
TAATGCAAAATGAAACCAAACAGTATTTGCGAAGAAAAAATTGTCCTATGAAAAAATCAATTTTTCTTGGGGTAGAGGTCAGAAATTTTTTAAGTCCCAACAAATCACATTTTTCTCGAATATCTCGAAAACTACTTATCGGACAGGGGTCAACCAAGGTGTTTTAGAAACGTCTTAACAAGCTTTAAATAATGAGCCATAGCAACTCTCAAGTGATTTTTTGACACTTTTTAGCATATTGGCATCCTGAGTACCCATACTGGCCATAGGCCATAGGGCACAGAACGGCCAACTTTTGGTCCGAGGGTAAAAATTTTTTGTCCCGAGATTTTGATGAAAATGGCTTCGGAACGCGTTTCTTATAATCAAAAGTGAAACCAAAAAGTATTTGCAAAGAAAAAATTGTCCTATGAAAAAATCAATTTTTCTTGGGGTAGAGGTCAGAAATTTTCTAAGTCCCCAAAAATCACATTTTCTGGAATATCTCGAAAACTACCTTTAGGACAGGGGTCAACCAAGGTGTTTTAGAAAGGTCTTCACAAGTTCTAATTTATGAGCCATAGCGACTCTCAAGTGATTTTTTGACACTTTTTCGCATATTGGCATCCTGAGTACCCATACTGGCCATAGGCCATAGGGCACCGAACGGCCAACTTTTGGTCCAAGGGTAAAAAATTATTATCACGAGGTATTGATGTAAATGGCTTCGAAACACGTGTCTTATAATGCAAAGTGAAACCAAACAGTATTCGCGAAGAAAAAATTGTCCTATGAAAAAATCAATTTTTCTTAGGGTAGAGGTTAGATATCGGCATCCTGGGTTCCTATACTGGCCATAGGCCATAGGGCACCGAACGGCCAACTTTTGGTCCGAGGGTAAAAATTTTTTATCCCGAGATTTTGATGAAAATGGCTTCGGAACGCGTTTCTTATAATGAAAAGTGAAACCAAACAGTGTTTGCGAAGAAAAAATTTTCCTATGAAAAAATCAATTTTCCTGGGGTAAAGGTCAGAAATTTTCTAAGTCCCAAAAAATCACATTTTCTCGAATGCCTCGAAAACTGCTTATCGGACAGGGATCAACCAAGGTGTTTTAAAAAGGCCTTCACAAGTTCTAATTAATGGGCCATTGCGACTTTCAAGTGATATTTTGACACTTTTTCGCATGTCGGTATACTGGGTTCCCATACTGGCCATAGGCCATAGCGCACCGAACGGCCAACTTTTGGTCCGAGGGTAACAATTTTTAATCTAGAGATTTTGATGAAAATGGCTTCGGAACGCGTTTCTTATTATGAAAAGTGAAACCTCACAGTGTTTGCGAAGAAAAACTTGTCCTATGAAAAAATCAATTTTTCTTGGGGTAGAAAGTCAGAAATTTTCCAAGTCCCAAAAATCACATTTTCTCGAATATCTCGACAATTACTTATCGGACAGGCGTCAACCAAGGTGTTTAAGAAAGGTCTTTACAAGCTCTTAATCATGTGCCATAGCGACTTTCAAGTGATTTTTTGACACTCTTTCGCATATCGGCATCCTGGTTCCCATACTGCCTATAGGCCATAGGGCATCGAACGGCCAACTTTTGGTCCAAGGGTAAAAAATTATCATCACGAGATATTGATGTAAATGGCTTCGGAACGCGTTTCTTATAATGCAAAGTGAAACCAAACAGTATTCGCGAAGAAAAAATTGTCCTATGAAAAAATCAATTTTTCTTAGGGTAGAGGTTAGATATCGGCATCCTTGGTTCCCATACTGGCCATAGGCCATAGCGCACCGAACGGCCAACTTTTGGTCCGAGGGTTAACATTTTTTATCACGAGATTTTGATGAAAATGGCTTCGGAACGCGTTTCTTATGATGAAAAGTGAAACGAAACAGTCTTTGCGAAGAAAAAATTGTCCTATGAAAAAATCAATTTTTCTTGGGGTAGAGGTCAGAAATTTTTTAAGTCCCAACAAATCACATTTTTCTCGAATATCTCGAAAACTACTTTTCGGACAGGGATCAACCAAGGTGTTTTAGAAAGGTCTTTACAAGCTCTAATTTATGAGCCATAGCGACTCTCAAGTGATTTTTTGACACTTTTTCGCATATCGGCATCCTGGGTTCCCATACTGGCCATAGGCCATAGGGCACCGAACGGCCAACTTTTGGTCCGAGGGTTAACATTTTTTGTCACGAGATTTTGATGAAAATGGCTTCGGAACGCGTTTCTTAAGATGAAAAGTGAAACCAAACAGTATTTGCGAAGAAAAAATTGTCCTATGAAAAAATCAATTTTTCTCAGGGTAGAGGTTAGAAATTTTGTTAGTCCCAAAAAATCACATTTTCTCGAATATCTCGAAAAATACTTTTCGGACAGGGGTCAACCAAGGTGTTTAAGAAAGGTGTTTACAAGCTCTAATTAATGAGCCATAGCGACTTTCAAGTGAAAGTTTGACACATTTTCGCATATCGGCATCCTAGGTTCCCATACTGGCCATTAGGCCATAGCGCACCGAACGGCCAACTTTTGGTCCGAGGGTTAACATTTTTTGTCACCAGATTTTGATGAAAATGGCTTCGGAACGCGTTTCTTATAATGAAAAACGAAACCAAACAGTGTTTGTGAAGAAAAAATTGTCCTATGAAAAAATCAATTTTTCTCAGTGTAGAGGTTAGAAATTTTCTTAGTCCCAAAAAATCACATTTTCTCGAATATCTCGAAAAATACTTTTCGGACAGGGGTCAACCAAGGTGTTTAAGAAAGGTCTTTACAAGCTCTAATTAATGAGCCATAGCGACTTTCAAGTGATTTTTTGACACATTTTCGCATATCGGCATCCTGGGTTCCCATACTGGCCATAGGCCATAGGGCACCGAACGGCCAACTTTTGGTCCGAGGGTTAACATTTTTTGTCACGAGATTTTGATGAAAATGGCTTCGGAACGCGTTTCTTAAGATGAAAAGTGAAACCAAACAGTATTTGTGAAGAAAAAATTGTCCTATGAAAAAATCAATTTTTCTCAAGGTAGAGGTTAGAAATTTTCTTAGTCCCAAAAAATCACATTTTCTCGAATATCTCGAAAACTACTTTTCGGACAGGGGTCAACCAAGGTTTTTTAGAAAGGTCTTTACAAGCTCTTATTAATGAGCCATAGCAACATTCAAGTGATTTTTTGCCACTTTTTTGCATATCGGCATCCTGGGTTCCCATACTGGCCATAGGCCATAGGGCACAGAACGGCCAACTTTTGGTCCGAGGGTAAAAAATTTTTATCCCGAGATTTTGATGAAAATGGCTTCGGAACGCGTTTCTTATAATGAAAAACGAAACCAAACAGTGTTTGTGAAGAAAAAATTGTCCTATGAAAAAATCAATTTTTCTCAGTGTAGAGGTTAGAAATTTTCTTAGTCCCAAAAAATCACATTTTCTCGAATATCTCGAAAAATACTTTTCGGACAGGGGTCAACCAAGGTGTTTAAGAAAGGTCTTTACAAGCTCTAATTAATGAGCCATAGCGACTTTCAAGTGATTTTTTGACACATTTTCGCATATCGGCATCCTAGGTTCCCATACTGGCCATTAGGCCATAGCGCACCGAACGGCCAACTTTTGGTCCAAGGGTAAAAAAATTTAACCACGAGATATTGATGAAAATGGTTTCGGAACGCGTTTCTCTTAATGAAAAGTGAAACCAAACCGTATTTGCAAAGAAAAAATTGTCCTTCGAAAAAATCAATGTTTCTTAGGGTAGAGGTTAAAAATTTTCAAAGTACCAAAAAATCCCATTTTCTCGAATATCTCGAAAAATACTTTTCGGACAGGGGTCAACCAAGGTGTTTAAGAAAGGTCTTTACAAGCTCTAATTCATGAGCCATAGCGACTTTTAAGTGATTTTTTGACACTTTTTCGCATACCGACCTCGTAGGTTCCCATACTGGTTATAGGCCATAGGGCACCGAACGGCCAACTTTTGGTCCAAGGGTAAAAAATTGTTATCACGAGATATTGATTAAAATCGTTTCTTATAATGCAAAATGAAACCAAACAGTATTTGCGAAGAAAAAATTGTCCTATGAAAAAATCAATATTTCTTAGGGTAGCGGTCAAAACTTTTCTAAGTCCCAAAAACTCACATTTTCTCGAATATCTCAACAACTACTTTTCGGACAGGGGTCAACCAAGGTGTTTAAGAAAGGTCTTTACAAGTTCTAATAAATGAGCCATAGCGACTTTCAAGTGAAAGTTTGACACATTTTCGCATATCGGCATCCTGGGTACCCATACTGGCCATAGGCCATAGGGCACAGAACGGCCAACTTTTGGTCCGAGGGTAAAAAGTTTTTATCCCGAGATTTTGATGACAATGGCTTCGGAACGCGTTTCTTATAATGCAAAGTGAAACCAAACAGTATTTGCGAAGAAATAATTGTCCTATGAAAAAATCAATTTTTCTAAGGGTAGAGAAAAGAAATTTTCCAAGTCCCAAAAACCACATTTTCTCGAATATCTCGACAACTACTTTTCGGACAGGGGTCAACCAAGGTGTTTAAGAAAGGTCTTAACAAGCTTTAAATAATGAGCCATAGCGACTCTCAAGTGATTTTTTGACACTTTTTCGCATATCGGCATCCTGGGTACCCATACTGGCCATAGGCCATAGCGCACCGAACGGCCAACTTTTGGTCCGAGGGTAACAATTTTTAATCTAGAGATTTTGATGAAAATGGCTTCGGAACGCGTTTCTTATTATGAAAAGTGAAACCTAACAGTATTTGCGAAGAAAAAATTGTCCTATGAAAAAATCAATATTTCTTAGGGTAGCGGTCAAAACTTTTCTAAGTCCCAAAAAATCACATTTTTTCGAATATCTCGACAACTACTTTTCGGACAACGGTCAACCAAGGTGTTTAAAAAAGGTCTTTACAAGCTCTGTTTAACGAGTCGTAGCGACTTTTAAGTGATTTTTTGACACTTTTACGCAAATCGACCTCGTAGGTTCCCATACTGCCTATAGGCCATAGGGCACCGAACGGCCAACTTTTGGTCCGAGGGTAAAAATTTTTTATCCCGAGATTTTGATGAAAATGGCTTCGGAACGCGTTTCTTATAATGAAAAGTGAAACCAAACAGTGTTTGCGAAGAAAAAATTTTCCTATGAAAAAATCAATTTTCCTGGGGTAAAGGTCAGAAATTTTCTAAGTCCCAAAAAATCACATTTTCTCGAATGCCTCGAAAACTGCTTATCGGACAGGGGTCAACCAAGGTGTTTTAGAAAGGTCTTCACAAGTTCTAATTAATGGGCCATTGCGACTTTCAAGTGATATTTTGACACTTTTTCGCATGTCGGTATACCGGGTTCCCATACTGGCCATAGGCCATAGGGCACCGAACGGCCAACTTTTGGTCCGAGGGTAAAAATTTTTTATCACGAGATTTTGATGAAAATGGCTTCGGAACGCGTTTCTTATAATGAAAAGTGAAACCAAACAGTGTTGCGAAGAAAAAATTTTCCTATGAAAAAATCAATTTTCCTGGGGTAAAGGTCAGAAATTTTCTAAGTCCCAACAAATCACATTTTTCTCGAATATCTCGAAAACTACTTCTCGGACAGGGGTCAACCAAGGTGTTTTAGAAAGGTCTTCACAAGTTCTAATTTATGAGCCATTACGACTTTCAAGTGATTTTCTGACACTTTTTCGCACATCGGCATCCTGGGTTCCCATACTGGCCATAGGCCATAGGGCACCGAACGGCCAACTTTTGGACCGAGGGCAAAAATTTTTTTTCACGAGATTTTGAAGAACATGGCTTCGGAACGCGTTTCTTATAATGAAAAGTGAAACCTAACAGTGTTTGCGAAGAAAAAATTGTGCTATGAAAAAATAAATGTTTCTTAGGGTAGAGGTAAATTTTTTTCTAAGACCCCAAAAATCACATTTTCTCGAATATCTCGAAAACTACTTATCGGACAGGAGTCAACCAAGGTTTTTTAGAAAGGTCTTTACAAGCTTTAAATATTAAGCCATAGCGACTCTCAAGTGATTTTTTGACACTTTTTCGCATATTCGGCATCCTGGGTTCCCGTATCGGCCATAGGCCATAGGGCATCGAACGGCCAACTTTTGGTCCGAGGGTCAAAATTTTTTTTCACGAGATTTTGATGAAAATGGCTTCGGAACGCGTTTCTTATAATGAAAAGAAAAACCAAACAGAATTTGCGAAGAAATAATTGTCGTATGAAAAAATCAATATTTCTTGGGGTAGAGGTCAAAAATTTTATATGTCCCAAAAAATCACATTTTCTCGAATATCTCGAAAACTACTTATCGGACAGGGATCAACCAAGGTGTTTTAGAAAGGTCTTCACAAGCTCTAATTTATGGGCCATAGCGACTCTCAAGTGATTTTTTGACACTTTTTCGCATATCGGCATCCTGGGTTCCCATACTGGCCATAGGCCCTGAGGCCCCAAACGGCCAACTTTTGGTCCGAGGGTAAAAATTTTTTATCCCGAGATTTTGATGAAAATGGCTTCGGAACGCATTTCTTATTATGAAAAGTGAAACCAAACAGTGTTTGCAAAGAAAAAATTGTCCTATGAAAAAATCAATTTTTCTTGGGGTAGCGGTTAGAAATTTTCTAAGTCCCAAAAAATCACATTTTCTCGAATATCTCGACAAATACTTTTCGGACAGGGGTCAACCAAGGTGTTTTAGAAAGGCCTTCACAAGTTCTAATTAATGGGCCATTGCGACTTTCAAGTGATATTTTGACACTTTTTCGCATGTCGGTATACTGGGTTCCCATACTGGCCATAGGCCATAGGGCACCGAACGGCCAACTTTTGGTTCAAGGGTAACAATTTTTAATCACGAGATTTTGATGAAAATGGCTTCGGAACGCGTTTCTTATAATGAAAAGTGAAACCTAACAGTGTTTGCGAAGAAAAAATTGTTCTATGAAAAAATCAATTTTTCTTGGGGTAGAGGTCAGAAATTTTCTAAGTCCCAAAAAATCCCATTTTCTCGAATATCTCGAAAACTACTTATCGGACAGGGGTCAACCAAGGTTTTTAAGAAAGGTCTTCACAAGTTCTAATTAATGGGCCATAGCGACTTTCAAGTGATTTTTTGACACTTTTTTGCATATCGGCATCCTGGGTTCCCATACTGGCCATAGGCCATAGGGCACAGAACGGCCAACTTTTGGTCCGAGGGTAAAAAATTTTTATCCCGAGATTTTGATGAAAATGGCTTCGGAACGCGTTTCTTATAATGAAAAACGAAACCAAACAGTGTTTGTGAAGAAAAAATTTTCCTATGAAAAAATCAACTTTTCTCAGTGTAGAGGTTAGAAATTTTCTAACTCCCAAAAAATCACATTTTCTCGAATATCTCGAAAAATACTTTTCGGACAGGGGTCAACCAAGGTGTTTAAGAAAGGTCTTTACAAGCTCTAATTAATGAGCCATATCGACTTTCAAGTGATTTTTTGACACATTTTCGCATATCGGCATCCTAGGTTCCCATACTGGCCATTAGGCCGTAGCGCAACGAACGGCCAACTTTTGGTCCAAGGGTAAAAAATTTTAACCACGAGATATTGATGAAAATGGTTTCGGAACGCGTTTCTCTTAATGAAAAGTGAAACCAAACCGTATTTGCAAAGAAAAAATTGTCCTATGAAAAAATCAATTTTTCTTAGTGTAGCGGTCAAAACTTTTCTAAGTCCCAAAAACTCACATTTTCTCGAATATCTCAACAATTACTTTTCGGACAGGGGTCAACCAAGGTGTTTAAGAAAGATCTTTACAAGTTCTAATAAATGAGCCATAGCGACTTTCAAGTGAAAGTTTGACACATTTTCGCATATCGGCATCCTGGGTACCCATACTGGCCATAGGCCATAGGGCACAGAACGGCCAACTTTTGGTCCGAGGGTAAAAAGTTTTTATCCCGAGATTTTGATGAAAATGGCTTCGGAACGCGTTTCTATAATGAAAAACGAAACGAAACAGTCTTTGCGAAGAAAAAAATGTCCTATGAAAAAATCAATTTTTCTTGGGGTAGAGGTCAGAAATTTTTAAAGTCCCAAAAAATCTCATATTCTCGAATATCTCGAAAACTACTTATCGGACAGGGGTCAACCAAGGTGTTTTAGAAAGGTCTTTACAAGCTCTAATTTATGGACCATAGCGACTTTCAAGTGATTTTTTGACACTCTTTCGCATATCGGCATCCTGGTTCCCACACTGGCCATAGGCCATAGGGCACCGAACGGCCTACTTTTGGTCCGAGGGTAAACATTTTTATCATGAAATTTTGATGAAAATGGCTTCGGAACGCGTTTCTCATTATGAATAGTGAAACCAAACAGTATTTGCGAAGAAAAAATTGTTCTATGAAAAAATCAATTTTTCTCAGGGTAGAGATCAAAAATTTTCGAAGTCCCAAAAAATCACATTTTCTCGAATATCTCGAAAACTACTTCTCGGACAGGGGTCAACCAAGGTGTTTTAGAAAGGTCTTCACAAGTTCTAATTAATTGGCCATAGCGACTTTCAAGTGATTTTTTGACACTCTTTCGCATATCGGCATCCTGGTTCCCACACTGGCCATAGGCCATAGGGCACCGAACGGCCTACTTTTGGTCCGAGGGTAAACATTTTTTATCATGAAATTTTGATGAAAATGGCTTCGGAACGCGTTTCTCATTATGAATAGTGAAACCAAACAGTATTTGCGAAGAAAAACTTGTCCTATGAAAAAATCAATTTTTCTTAGGGTAGAGGTCAGAAATTTTCTAAGTCCCGAAAATCCCATTTTCTCGAATATCTCGAAAACTACTTTTCGGACAGGGGTCAACCGAGGTGTTTTAGAAAGGTCTTTACAAGCTGTAATTTATGGACCATAGCGACTTTCAAGTGTTTTTTTGACACTTTTTCGCATATTCGGCATCCTGGGTTCCCATACTGGCCATAGGCCATAGCGCACCGAACGGCCAACTTTTGGTCCGAGGGTTAACATTTTTTGTCACGAGATTTTGATGAAAATGGCTTCGGAACGCGTTTCTTATGATGAAAAGTGAAACCAAACAGTATTTGCGAAGAAAAAATTGCCCTATGAAAAAATCAATATTTCTTAGGGTAGCGGTCAAAACTTTTCTAAGTCCCAAAAACTCACATTTTCTCCAATATCTCAACAACTACTTTTCGGACAGGGGTCAACCAAGGTGTTTAAGAAAGATCTCAACAATCCGTAATTAATGAGTCATAGCGACTTTCAAGTGATTTTTTGACACTTTTTCGCATATCGGCATCCTGGGTTCCCATACTGGCCATAGGCCATAGGGCATCGAACGGCCAACTTTTGATCCGAGGGTAAAAAATTTTTATCCCGAGATTTTGATGAAAATGGCTTCGGAACGCGTTTCTCATTATGAATAGTGAAACCAAACAGTATTTGCGAAGAAAAAATTGTTCTATGAAAAAATCAATTTTTCTCAGGGTAGAGATCAAAAATTTTCGAAGTCCCAAAAAATCACATTTTCTCGAATATCTCGAAAACTACTTCTCGGACAGGGGTCAACCAAGGTGTTTTAGAAAGGTCTTCACAAGTTCTAATTAATTGGCCATAGCGACTTTCAAGTGATTTTTTGACACTCTTTCGCATATCGGCATCCTGGTTCCCACACTGGCCATAGGCCATAGGGCACCGAACGGCCTACTTTTGGTCCGAGGGTAAACATTTTTTATCATGAAATTTTGATGAAAATGGCTTCGGAACGCGTTTCTCATTATGAATAGTGAAACCAAACAGTATTTGCGAAGAAAAACTTGTCCTATGAAAAAATCAATTTTTCTTAGGGTAGAGGTCAGAAATTTTCTAAGTCCCGAAAATCCCATTTTCTCGAATATCTCGAAAACTACTTTTCGGACAGGGGTCAACCGAGGTGTTTTAGAAAGGTCTTTACAAGCTGTAATTTATGGACCATAGCGACTTTCAAGTGTTTTTTTGACACTTTTTCGCATATTCGGCATCCTGGGTTCCCATACTGGCCATAGGCCATAGCGCACCGAACGGCCAACTTTTGGTCCGAGGGTTAACATTTTTTGTCACGAGATTTTGATGAAAATGGCTTCGGAACGCGTTTCTTATGATGAAAAGTGAAACCAAACAGTATTTGCGAAGAAAAAATTGCCCTATGAAAAAATCAATATTTCTTAGGGTAGCGGTCAAAACTTTTCTAAGTCCCAAAAACTCACATTTTCTCCAATATCTCAACAACTACTTTTCGGACAGGGGTCAACCAAGGTGTTTAAGAAAGATCTCAACAATCCGTAATTAATGAGTCATAGCGACTTTCAAGTGATTTTTTGACACTTTTTCGCATATCGGCATCCTGGGTTCCCATACTGGCCATAGGCCATAGGGCATCGAACGGCCAACTTTTGATCCGAGGGTAAAAAATTTTTATCCCGAGATTTTGATGAAAATGGCTTCGGAACGCATTTCTTATTATGAAAAGTGAAACCTAACAGTGTTTGCGAAGAAAAAATTGTCCTATGAAAAAATCAATTTTTCTTGGGGTAGAGGTTAGAAATTTTCTAAGTCCCACAAAATCCATTTTCTTGAATATCTCGAAAACTACTTTTCGGACAGGGGTCAACCAAGGTGTTTTAGAAAGGTCGTAGCAAGCTCTAATTATTGGGCCATAGCGACTTTCAAGTGATTATTTGCCACTTTTTAGCATATCGGCATCCTGGGTTCCCATACTGGCCATAGGCCATAGGGCACAGAACGGCCAACTTTTGGTCCGAGGGTAAAAATTTTTTGTCCCGAGATTTTGATGAAAATGGCTTCGGAACTCGTTTCTTATAATGAAAAGTGAAACCAAACGGTGTTTGCGAAGAAAAATTGTCCTATGAAAAAATCAATTTTCCTGGGGTAAAGGTCAGAAATTTTCTTAGTCCCAAAAATCACATTTTCTCGAATATCGCGAAAACTACTTATCGAACAGGGGTCAACCAAGGTGTAAAAGAAAGGTCTAAACAAGCTCTAATTAATGAGCCATTTCGACTTTCATTGACATTTTGACACTTTTTCGCATATCGGCATCCTGGGTTCCCATACTGGCCATAGGCCATGGGGCACCGAACGGCCAACTTTTGGTCCGAGGGTAAAAATTTTTTATCACGAGATTTTGATGAAAATGGCTTCGGAACGCATTTCTTATTATGAAAAGTGAAACCTAACAGTGTTTGCAAAGAAAAAATTGTCCTATGAAAAAATCAATTTTTCTTGGGGTAGAGGTTAGAAATTTTCTAAGTCCCAACAAATCACATTTTTCTCGAATATCTCGACAAATACTTTTCGGACAGGGGTCAACCAAGGTGTTTTAGAAAGGCCTTCACAAGTTCTAATTAATGGGCCATTGTGACTTTCAAGTGATATTTTGACACTTTTTCGCATGTCGGTATACTGGGTTCCCATACTGGCCATAGGCCATAGGGCACCGAACGGCCAACTTTTGGTTCAAGGGTAACAATTTTTAATCACGAGATTTTGATGAAAATGGCTTCGGAACGCATTTCTTATTATGAAAAGTGAAACCTAACAGTGTTTGCGAAGAAAAAATTGTCCTATGAAAAAATCAATTTTTTCTTGGGGTAGAGGTTAGAAATTTTCTAAGTCCCACAAAATCCCATTTTCTTGAATATCTCGAAAACTACTTTTCGGACAGGGGTCAACCAAGGTGTTTTAGAAAGGTCGTAGCAAGCTCTAATTATTGGGCCATAGCGACTTTCAAGTGATTATTTGCCACTTTTTAGCATATCGGCATCCTGGGTTCCCATACTGGCCATAGGCCATAGGGCACAAAACGGCCAACTTTTGGTCCGAGGGTAAAAATTTTTTGTCCCGAGATTTTGATGAAAATGGCTTCGAAACTCGTTTCTTATAATGAAAAGTGAAACCAAACAGTGTTTGCGAAGAAAAAATTGTCCTATGAAAAAATCAATTTTCCTGGGGTAAAGGTCAGAAATTTTCTAAGTCCCAAAAAATAATATTTTCTCGAATATCTCGAAAACTACTTTTCGAACTGGGGTCAACCAAGGTGATTTAAAAAGTTCTTTACACACTGTAATTTTTGGGCCATAGCGACTTTCAAGTGTTTTTTTGACATTTTTCGCATATCAGCATCCTGGGTTCCCATACTAGCCAAAGGCCTTAGGGCACCAAACGGCCAACTTTTGGTCCGAGGGCAAACATTTTTTTTCAAGAGATTTTGATGAAAATGGCTTCGAAACACGTTTCTCATAATGAAAAGTGAAACCTAACAGTGTTTGCGAAGAAAAAAATGTCCTATGAAAAAATCAATTTTTCTCAGTGTAGAGGTTAGAAATTTTCTTAGTCCCAAAAAATCACATTTTCTCGAATATCTCGAAAAATACTTTTCGGACAGGGGTCAACCAAGGTGTTTAAGAAAGGTCTTTACAAGCTCTAATTAATGAGCCATAGCGACTTTCAAGTGATTTTTTGACACATTTTCGCATATCGGCATCCTAGGTTCCCATACTGGCCATTAGGCCATAGTGCACCGAACGGCCAACTTTTGGTCCAAGGGTAAAAAATTTTAACCACGAGATATTGATGAAAATGGTTTCGGAACGCGTTTCTCTTAATGAAAAGTGAAACCAAACCGTATTTGCAAAGAACAAATTGTCCTATCAAAAAATCAATGTTTCTTAGGGTAGAAGTTAAAAATTTTCAAAGTACCAAAAAATCCCATTTTCTCGAATATCTCGAAAAATACTTTTCGGACAGGGGTCAACCAAGGTGTTTAAGAAAGGTCTTTACAAGCTCTAATTCATGAGCCATAGCGACTTTTAAGTGATTTTTTGACACTTTTTCGCATACCGACCTCGTAGGTTCCCATACTGCCTATAGGCCATAGGGCACCGAACGGCCAACTTTTGGTCCAAGGGTAAAAAATTGTTATCACGAGATTTTGATGAAAATGGCTTCGGAACGCGTTTCTTATAAAGAAAAGGGAAACCAAACAGTATTTGCGAAGAAAAAATTGTGCTATGAAAAAAATCAATTTTTCTCAGTGTAGAGGTTAGAAATTTTCTTAGTCCCAAAAATCACATTTTCTCGAATATCTCGAAAAATACTTTTCGGACAGGGGTCAACCAAGGTGTTTAAGAAAGGTCTTTACAAGCTCTAATTAATGAGTCATAGCGACTTTCAAGTGATTTTTTGACACATTTTCGCATATCGGCATCCTAGGTTCCCATACTGGCCATTAGGCCATAGCGCACCGAACGGCCAACTTTTGGTCCAAGGGTAAAAAATTTTAACCACTAGATATTGATGAAAATGGTTTCGGAACGCGTTTCTCTTAATGAAAAGTGAAACCAAACCGTATTTGCAAAGAACAAATTGTCCTATCAAAAATCAATGTTTCTTAGGGTAGAAGTTAAAATTTTCAAAGTACCAAAAAATCCCATTTTCTCGAATATCTCGAAAATACTTTTCGGACAGGGGTCAACCAAGGTGTTTAAGAAAGGTCTTTACAAGCTCTAATTCATGAGCCATAGCGACTTTTAAGTGATTTTTTGACACTTTTTCGCATACCGACCTCGTAGGTTCCCATACTGCCTATAGACCATAGGGCAACCGAACGGCCAACTTTTGGTCCAAGGGTAAAAAATTGTTATCACGAGATTTTGATGACAATGGCTTCGGAACGCGTTTCTTATGATGCAAAGTGAAACCAAACAGTATTTGCGAAGAAAAAATTGTCCTATGAAAAAATCAATTTTTCTAAGGGTAGAGAAAAGAAATTTTCCAAGTCCCAAAAACCACATTTTCTCGAATATCTCGACAAATACTTTTCGGACAGGGGTCAACCAAGGTGTTTAAGAAAGGTCTTAACAAGCTTTAAATAATGAGCCATAGCAACTCTCAAGTGATTTTTTTGACACTTTTTCGCAAATCGGCATCCTGGGTACCATACTGGCCATAGGCCATAGAGCACCGAACGGCCAACTTTTGGTCCGAGGGTAACAATTTTTAATCTAGAGATTTTGATGAAAATGGCTTCGGAACGCGTTTCTTATTATGAAAAGTGAAACCTAACAGTGTTTGCGAAGAAAAAATTGTCCTATGAAAAAATCAATTTTTCTTGGGGTAGAGGTCAGAAATTTTCCAAGTCCAAAAATCACATTTTCTCGAATATCTCGACAACTACTTTTCAGACAGGGGTCAACCAAGGTGTTTTAGAAAGATCGTTACAAGCTCTAAATAATGAGCCATAGCAACTCGCAAGTGATTTTTTGACACTTTTTCGCATATTGGCATCCTAGGTTCCCATACTGCTATAGGCCATAGGGCACCGAACGGCCAACTTTTGGTCCAAGGGTAAAAAATTATTATCACGAGATATTGATGTAAATGGCTTCGGAACACGTTTCTTATAATGCAAGTGAAACCAAACAGTATTGCGAAGAAAAAATTGTCCTATGAAAAAATCAATATTTCTTAGGGTAGCGGTCAAAACTTTTCTAAGTCCCAAAAACTCACATTTTCTCGAATATCTCAACAACTACTTTTCGGACAGGGGTCAACCAAGGTGTTTAAGAAGATCTCAACAATCCGTATTAATGAGTCATAGCGACTTTCAAGTGATTTTTTGACACTTTTTCGCATATCGGCATCCTGGGTTCCCATACTGGCCATAGGCCATAGGGCATCGAACGGCCAACTTTTGGTCCGAGGGTAAAAAAATTTTTATCCCGAGATTTTGATGAAAATGGCTTCGGAACGCATTTCTTATTATGAAAAGTGAAACCTAACAGTGTTTGCGAAGAAAAAATTGTCCTATGAAAAAATCAATTTTTTCTTGGGTAGAGGTTAGAAATTTTCTAAGTCCCACAAAATCCCATTTTCTTGAATATCTCGAAAACTACTTTTCGGACAGGGGTCAACCAAGGTGTTTTAGAAAGGTCGTAGCAAGCTCTAATTATTGGGCCATAGCGACTTTCAAGTGATTATTTGCCACTTTTTAGCATATCGGCATCCTGGTTCCCATACTGGCCATAGGCCATAGGGCACAGAACGGCCAACTTTTTGGTCCGAGGGTAAAAATTTTTTGTTTGAGATTTTGATGAAATGGCTTCGGAACTCGTTTCTTATATGAAAAGTGAAACCAAACAGTGTTTGCGAAGAAAAAATTGTCCTATGAAAAAATCAATTTTCCTGGGGTAAAGGTCAGAAATTTTCTTAGTCCCAAAAAATCACATTTTCTCGAATATCGCGAAAACTACTTATCGAACAGGGGTCAACCAAGGTGTAAAAGAAAGGTCTAAACAAGCTCTAATTAATGAGCCATTTCGACTTTCATTGACATTTTGACACTTTTTCGCATATCGGCATCCTGGGTTCCCATACTGGCCATAGGCCATGGGGCACCGAACGGCCAACTTTTGGTCCGAGGGTAAAAATTTTTTATCACGAGATTTTGATGAAAATGGCTTCGGAACGCATTTCTTATTATGAAAAGTGAAACCTAACAGTGTTTGCAAAGAAAAATTGTCCTATGAAAAAATCAATTTTCTTGGGGTAGAGGTTAGAAATTATCTAAGTCCCAAAAAATCCACATTTTCCTCGAATATCTCGACAAATACTTTTCGGACAGGGGTTCAACCAAGTGTTTTAGAAGGCCTTCACAAGTCTAATTAATGGGCCATTGTGACTTTCAAGTGATATTTTGACACTTTTTCGCATGTCGGTATACTGGGTTCCATACTGGCCATAGGCCATAGGGCACCGAACGGCCAACTTTTGGTTCAAGGGTAACAATTTTTAATCACGAGATTTGATGAAATGGCTTCGGAACGCATTTCTTATTATGAAAAGTGAAACCTAACAGTGTTGCGAAGAAAAAATTGTCCTATGAAAAATCAATTTTTCTTGGGGTAGAGGTTAGAAATTTTCTAAGTCCCACAAAATCCCATTTTCTTGAACATCTCGAAAACTACTTTTCGGACAGGGGTCAACCAAGGTGTTTTAGAAAGGTCGTAGCAAGCTCTAATTATTGGGCCATAGCGACTTTCAAGTGATTATTTGCCACTTTTTAGCATATCGGCATCCTGGGTTCCCATACTGGCCATAGGCCATAGGGCACAGAACGGCCAACTTTTGGTCCGAGGTAAAAATTTTTGTCCCGAGATTTTGATGAAAATGGCTTCGAAACTCGTTTCTTATAATGAAAAGTGAAACCAAACAGTGTTTGCGAAGAAAAAATTGTCCTATGAAAAAATAAATTTTCCTGGGGTAAAGGTCAGAAATTTTCTAAGTCCCAAAAAATCACATTTCTCGAATATCTCGAAAATACTTTTCGGACAGGGGTCAACCAAGGTGTTTAAGAAAGGTCTTTACAAGCTCTAATTAATGAGCCATAGCGACTTTCAAGTGATTTTTTGACACATTTTCGCATATCGGCATCCTAGGTTCCCATACTGGCCATTAGGCCATAGCGCACCGAACGGCCAACTTTGGTCCAAGGGTAAAAAATTTTAACCACGAGATATTGATGAAAATGGTTTCGGAACGCGTTTCTCTTAATGAAAAGTGAAACCAAACCGTATTTGCAAAGAACAAATTGTCCTATCAAAAAATCAATGTTTCT
>NW_023405408.1:0-24254 GCF_013141755.1 Anopheles stephensi | reverse complement strand
ATAGTCGCCATACAAGTTGTAGGAGGTGTCCAAAGAACGAAAAGGGTTCCATAATCGGCTGTTCATACTGTATGGTTCCCTGATGGCTGCTCCAAGGAGTAGTAAGACTGTATCCAAAGGTGTGTAAGGGGTATCAAAACGATATCCTCGATGAATAGGGGTACCAACTGAGTACGAAATGAAGGTCCCCATAGTCGCCATACAAGTTATAGGAGGTGTCCAAAGAACGAAAAGGGTTCCATATTCGGCTGTTCCCACTATTTGGTTCCCTGATGGCTGCTCCAAGGAGTAGTAAGACTGTGTCCAAAGGTCTGTTGGGGGTATCAAAACGATACCCTCGATGAATAGGGGTATCAACTGAGTACGATTTGAAGGTCCCCATAGTCGCCATACAAGTTGTAGGAGGTGTCCAAAGAACAAAAAGGGTTCCATATTCGGCTGTTCCTACTAAATGATTCTCTGATGACTGCTCCAAGTAGTAGTAAGACTGTGTTTAAAGGTCTGTTGGGGGTATCAAAGCGATACCCTCGATGAATAGGGGTACCAACTGAGCACGACATAGAGGTCCCCATAGTCGCCATACAAGTTATAGGAGGTGTCCAAAGAACGAAAAGGGTTCCATAATCGGCTGTTCCTACTATTTGGTTCTTTGATGACTGCTCCAAGGAGTAGTAAGACGGTGTCCAAAGGTCTGTTGGGGGTATCAAAGCGATACCCTCGATGAATAGGGGTACCAACTGAGCACGAAATGAAGGTCCCCGAAGTCGCCATACAAATTGAAGGAGGTGTCCAAAGAAGGAAAATGGTTCCATAATCGGCTGTTCCTACTATTTGGTTCTTTGATGACTGCTCTAAGGAGTAGTAAGACGGTGTCCAAAGGTCTGTTGGGGGTATCAAAGCGATACCCTCGATGAATAGGGGTACCAACTGAGCACGACATGAAGGTCCCCATAGTCGCCATACAAGTTATAGGAGGTGTCCAAAGAACGAAAAGGGTTCCATATTCGGCTGTTCCTACTATATGGTTATCTAAAGACTGCTCTAAGGAGTAGTATGACTGTGTCCAAAGGTCTGTTGGGGGTATCAAAACGATACCCTCGATGAATAGAGGTACCAACTGAGTACGAAATGAAGGTCCCCGAAGTCGCCATACAAGTTGTAGGAGGTGTCCAAAGAACGAAAAGGGTTCCATAATCGGCTGTTCCTACTATATGGTTTTCTGATAACTGGTCCAAGGAGTAGTATGACTGTGTCCAAAGGTCTGTAAGGGGTATCAAAACGATACCCTCGATGAATAGGGGTACCTACTGAGTACGAAATGAAGGTCCCCATAGTCGCCATACAAGTTATAGGAGGTGTCCAAAGAACGAAAATGGTTCCATAATCGGCTGTTCCTACTATTTGGTTCTTTGATGACTGCTTCAAGGAGTAGTAAGACGGTGTCCAAAGGTCTGTTGGGGGTATCAAAGCGATACCCTTGATGAATAGGGGTACCAACTGAGCACGACATGAAGGTCCCCATAGTCGCCATACAAGTTATAGGAGGTGTCCAAAGAACGAAAAGGGTTCCATATTCGGCTGTTCCTACTATTTGGTTCTTTGATGACTGCTCCAAGGAGTAGTAAGACGGTGTCCAAAGGTCTGTAAGGGGTATCAAAACGATACCCTCGATAAATAGGGGTACCTGCTGAGTACGAAATGAAGGTCCCCATAGTCGCCATACAAGTAATAGGAGGTGTCCAAAGAACGAAAAGGGTTCCATAATCGGCTGTTCCTACTGTATGGTTCCCTGATGGCTGCTCCAAGGAGTAGTAAGACTGAGTCCAAAGGACTGTCTTGGGTATCAAAACGATACCCTCGATGAATAGGGGTACCAACTGAGTACGACATGAAGGTCCCCAAAGTCGCCATACAAGTTATAGGAGGTGTCCAAAGAACGAAAAGGGTTCCATATTCGGCTGTTCCTACTATTTGGTTCTTTGATGACTGCTCCAAGGAGTAGTAAGACTGTGTCCAAAGGTCTGTTGGGGGTATCAAAACGATACCCTCGATGAATAGGGGTACCAACTGAGTACGATATGAAGGTCCCCATAGTCGCCATACAAGTTATAGGAGGTGTCCAAAGAACGAAAAGGGTTCCATATTCGGCTGTTCCTACTATATGGTTCTGTGATGACTGCTCTACGGAAAAGTAAGACTGTGTCCAAAGGTCTGTAAGGGGTATCAAAACGATACCCTCGATGAAAAGGAGTACCAACTGAGTACGAAATGAAGGTCCCCGAAGTCGCCATACAAGTTGTAGGAGGTGTCCAAAGAACGAAAAGGGTTCCATAATCGGCTGTTCCTACTATATGGTTTTCTGATAACTGGTCCAAGGAGTAGTATGACTGTGTCCAAAGGTCTGTTGGGGGTATCAAAACGATACCCTCGATGAATAGGGGTACCAACTGAGTACGAAATGAAGGTCCCCATAGTCGCCATACAAGTTATGGGAGGTGTCCAAAGAACGAAAATGGTTCCATAATCGGCTGTTCCTACTATTTGGTTCTTTGATGACTGCTTCAAGGAGTAGTAAGACTGTGTCCAAAGGTCTGTTGGGGGTATCAAAGCGATACCCTCGATGAATAGGGGTACCAACTGAGCACGACATAGAGGTCCCCATAGTCGCCATACAAGTTGTAGGAGGTGTCCAAAGAACGAAAAGGGTTCCATAATCGGCTGTTCCTACTATTTGGTTCTTTGATGACTGCTCCAAGGAAAAGTAAGACTGTGTCCAAAGGTCTGTAAGGGGTATCAAAACGATACCCTCGATGAAAAGGGGTACCAACTGAGTACGAAATGAAGGTCCCCGAAGTCGCCATACAAGTTGTAGGAGGTGTCCAAAGAACGAAAAGTGTTCCATAATCGGCTGTTCCTACTATATGGTTCTCTGATGACTGCTCCAAGGAGTAGTGAGACTATGTCCAAAGGTCTGTTGGGGGTATCAAAACGATACCCTCGATGAATAGGGGTACCAACTGAGCACGACATGAAGGTCCCCATAGTCGCCATACAAGTTATAGGAGGTGTCCAAAGAACAAAAAGGGTTCCATATTCGGCTGTTCCTACTAAATGATTCTCTGATGACTGCTCCAAGTAGTAGTAAGACTGTGTCCAAAGGTCTGTAAGGGGTATCAAAACGATACCCTCGATGAATAGGAGTACCAACTGAGTACGAAATGAAGGTCCCCGAAGTCGCCATACAAGTTGTAGGAGGTGTCCAAAGAACGAAAAGGGTTCCATAATCGGCTGTTCCTACTGTATGGTTCCCTGATGGGTGCTCCAAGGAGTAGTATGACTGTGTCCAAAGGTCTGTTGGGGGTATCAAAACGATACCCTCGATGAATAGGGGTACCAACTGAGTACGAAATGAAGGTCCCATAGTCGCCATACAAGTTATAGGAGGTGTCCAAAGAACGAAAAGGGTTCCATAATCGGCTGTTCCTACTGTATGGTTCCCTGATGGCTGCTCCAAGGAGTAGTAAGACTGAGTCCAAAGGACTGTCTTGGGTATCAAAACGATACCCTCGATGAATAGGGGTACCAACTGAGTACGACATGAAGGTCCCCAAAGTCGCCATACAAGTTATAGGAGGTGTCCAAAGAACGAAAAGGGTTCCATATTCGGCTGTTCCTACTATTTGGTTCTTTGATGACTGCTCCAAGGAGTAGTAAGACTGTGTCCAAAGGTCTGTTGGGGGTATCAAAACGATACCCTCGATGAATAGGGGTACCAACTGAGTACGATATGAAGGTCCCCATAGTCGCCATACAAGTTATAGGAGGTGTCCAAAGAACGAAAAGGGTTCCATATTCGGCTGTTCCTACTATATGGTTCTCTGATGACTGCTCTACGGAAAAGTAAGACTGTGTCCAAAGGTCTGTAAGGGGTATCAAAACGATACCCTCGATGAAAAGGGGTACCAACTGAGTACGAAATGAAGGTCCCCGAAGTCGCCATACAAGTTGTAGGAGGTGTCCAAAGAACGAAAAGGGTTCCATAATCGGCTGTTCCTACTATATGGTTTTCTGATAACTGGTCCAAGGAGTAGTATGACTGTGTTTAAAGGTCTGTTGGGGGTATCAAAGCGATACCCTCGATGAATAGGGGTACCAACTGAGCACGACATAGAGGTCCCCATAGTCGCCATACAAGTTATAGGAGGTGTCCGAAGAACGAAAAGGGTTCCATATTCGGCTGTTCCTACTCTATGGTTCTTTGATGACTGCTCCAAGGAGTAGTAAGACTGTGTCCAAAGGTCTGTAAGGGGTATCAAAACGATATCCTCGATGAATAGAGGTACCAACTGAGTACGAAATGAAAGTCCCCGAAGTCGCCATACAAGTTGTAGGAGGTGTCCAAAGAACAAAAAGGGTTCCATATTCGGCTGTTCCTACTAAATGATTCTCTGATGACTGCTCCAAGTAGTAGTAAGACTGTGTTTAAAGGTCTGTTGGGGGTATCAAAGCGATACCCTCGATGAATAGGGGTACCAACTGAGCACGACATAGAGGTCCCCATAGTCGCCATACAAGTTATAGGAGGTGTCCAAAGAACGAAAAGGGTTCCATAATCGGCTGTTCCTACTATTTGGTTCTTTGATGACTGCTCCAAGGAGTAGTAAGACGGTGTCCAAAGGTCTGTTGGGGGTATCAAAGCGATACCCTCGATGAATAGGGGTACCAACTGAGCACGAAATGAAGGTCCCCGAAGTCGCCATACAAATTGTAGGAGGTGTCCAAAGAAGGAAAATGGTTCCATAATCGGCTGTTCCTACTATTTGGTTCGTTGATGGCTGCTCTAAGGAATAGTGAGACTGTGTCCAAAGGTCCGTAAGGGGTATCAAAACGATACCCACGATGAATAGGGATACCAACTGAGTACGAAATGAAGGTCCCCATAGTCGCCATACAAGTTGTAGAAGTTATCCAAAGAACAAAAAGGGTTCCATAATCGGCTGTTCCTACTGTATGGTTCCCTGATGGGTGCTCCAAGGAGTAGTAAGACTGTGTCCAAAGGTCTGTAAGGGGTATCAAAACGATACCCTCGATGAATAGGGGTACCAACTGAGTACAAAATGGAGGTCCCCATAGTCGCCAAACAAGTTATAGGAGGTATCCAAAGAACGAAAAGGGTTCCATAATCGGCTGTTCCTACTGTATGGTTCTCTGATGACTGCTTCTATGAATAGTTAGACTGTGTCCAAAGGTCTGTAAGGGGTATCAAAACGATATCCTCGATGAATAGAGGTACCAACTGAGTACGAAATGAAAGTCCCCGAAGTCGCCATACAAGTTGTAGGAGGTGTCCAAAGAACAAAAAGGGTTCCATAATCGGCTGTTCATACAAGATGTTACTCTGATGACTGTGCCAAGAAGTAGTAAGACTGTGTACAAAGGTCTGTTGGGGGTATCAAAGCGATACCCTCGATGAATAGGGGTACCAACTGAGCACGACATGAAGGTCCCCATAGTCGCCATACAAGTTGTAGGAGGTGTCCAAAGAACGAAAAGGGTTCCATAATCGGCTGTTCCTACTATTTGGTTCGTTGATGGCTGCTCCAAGGAATAGTGAGACTGTGTCCAAAGGTCCGTAAGGGGTATCAAAACGATACCCACGATGAATAGGGGTACCAACTGAGTACGAAATGAAGGTCCCCATAGTCGCCATACAAGTTGTAGAAGGTGTCCAAAGAACAAAAAGGGTTCCATAATCGGCTGTTCCTACTGTATGGTTCCCTGATGGCTGCTCCAAGGAGTAGTAAGACTGTATCCAAAGGTGTGTAAGGGGTATCAAAACGATATCCTCGATGAATAGGGGTACCAACTGAGTACGAAATGAAGGTCCCCATAGTCGCCATACAAGTTATAGGAGGTGTCCAAAGAACGAAAAGGGTTCCATATTCGGCTGTTCCCACTTTTTGGTTCCCTGATGGCTGCTCCAAGGAGTAGTAAGACTGTGTCCAAAGGTCTGTTGGGGGTATCAAAACGATACCCTCGATGAATAGGGGTATCAACTGAGTACGATTTGAAGGTCCCCATTGTCGCCATACAAGCTATAGGAGGTGTCCAAAGAACGAAAAGGGTTCCATAATCGGCTGTTCCTACTATATGGTTATCTGATGACTGCTCCAAGGAGCAGTAAGACGGTGTCCAAAGGTCTTTTGGGGGTATCAAAACGATACCCTCGATGAATAGGGGTATCAACTGAGTACGATTTGAAGGTCCCCATTGTCGCCATACAAGCTATAGGAGGTGTCCAAAGAACGAAAAGGGTTCCATAATCGGCTGTTCCTACTATATGGTTCTCTGATGACTGCTCTAAGGAGTAGTAACACGGTGTCCAAAGGTCTGTTTGGGGTATCACAACGATATCCTCGATGAACAAGGGTACCAACTGAGTACGATATGAATGTCCCCATAGTCGCCATACAAGTTATAGGAGGTGTCCAAAGAACGAAAAGGGTTCCATATTCGGCTGTTCCTACTATATGGTTCGCTGATGACTGCTCTAAGGAGTAGTAAGACGGTGTCCAAAGGTCTGTTTGGGGTATTAAAGCGATACCCTCGATGAATATGGGTACCAACTGAGTACGAAATGAAGGTCCCCGAAGTTGCCATACAAGTTATAGGAGGTGTCCAAAGAACGAAAAGGGTTCCATAATCGAATGTTCCTACTATATGGTTCTCTGATGACTGCTCCAAGGAGTAGTAAGACGATGTCCAAAGGTCTGTTGGGGGTATCAAAGCGATATCCTCGATGAATAGGGGTACCAAATGATTACGAAATGAAGGTCCCCATAAACGCCATACAAGTTATAGGAGGTGTCCAAAGAACAAAAAGGGTTCCATATTCGGCTGTTCCTACTATTTGGTTCTCTGATGACTGCTCTAAGGAGTAGTAAGACGGTGTCCAAAGGTCTGTTGGGGGTATCAAAGCGATACCCTCGATGAATAGGGGTACCAAATGAGTACGAAATGAACGTCCCCATAGTCTTCATAAAAGTTATAGGAGGTGTCCAAAGAACGAAAAGGGTTCCATAATCGAATGTTCCTACTATATGGTTCTCTGATGACTGCTCCAAGGAGTAGTAAGACGATGTCCAAAGGTCTGTTGGGGGTATCAAAGCGATATCCTCGATGAATAGGGGTACCAAATGATTACGAAATGAAGGTCCCCATAAACGCCATACAAGTTATAGGAGGTGTCCAAAGAACAAAAAGGGTTTGTGGGAATTAGAATAATTATATAATCTTGCATGCATTTGAACTACAGGATTTAATATTACAATTTTCGAGCATGCATTTAAATTTCACGAATTAAACAGTAGACAATTAAGGATTAAGATTAGGACTACTCGACTGTTATACACTTACACGAACTACTCGAATTACATGTAAATCATTATGGACAAACGAATACACAGTTGCAAACCGACCAGCGATACGAGTGCACACAGTCTCACTTCAATCCTCAAAATATATCACAACCACCCCCTTTCGTGAACATTTTCACATTTGTTGGTCCTTCGAACCGGATCGTGATATACGGAGAGGAAGTTTCATTCTGCAACCAAGAGTGGAACTCGGTATACGGAAATTGTGCAAGTCATTACGTGACAAATTCGCCATCGCATTCGGCCCCGCGTCAAGGGCAACGGTCGGTTACACTCCACCATTTCGAATTTCGCGCCAACGAGTTGTTCGTTACCGTCGTGTGATATTTCGTGTGATATTTTCGAGAAGCAATGGATAAGAAAATCAAGGCAGTGCAGTTGAAGAAAAGGATTGCTGTGGAAAGCATTAAATCCATGGAGCGGTTCCAGACGGATTTCCAACCCAACGACGCCCAACAGATTCCGGAGGTGTTAGAGAATTTGGAATCGCATCAGGCAGGGTTCTTCGCCGCTATTTCTAAACTGGAGGAACTCGACGAAAGTGATGCAACAATCGAAGCGTGCATTATGGAGAGAATCCACTTCGAGGAACGTTGCAGGAAGCTGAAATCATTTTTACGTGCAAATCAACCCAAGGAAGAAGGAGCGGTCAACGATACGACAGGTTTGGCTTCGTCGACACTCGCTTTTGGTCGACCGCACGCACCAAACCTACGCTTACCCAAAATCGAGCTTCCAACGTTCGATGGAGATCATACGAAATGGCTGTCGTTCCGCGATCGCTTCCTTGCTATGATCGACGCTTCGCCTGAGCTTCCGTCCATCGCAAAACTGCAGTACTTACTTTCATCGCTAAAAGGAGAGGCTGCACTACCCTTCGAGCACACACCTCTAACGGAAGACAATTACGCAATCACATGGGCTGCTCTGCTTAAACGGTACGACAACTCGCGTCTACTAATCCGTGAGTATTATCGGAAAATGCACTATCTCCCCGGAGTGCATTCGGTGTGCGTGGATAAGCTTTCCCACTTGGTGGATGAATTCACGCGCTTCGTGAACGGATTAGTGAAGTTAAAGGAACCGGTAGATTCGTGGGATACACCGCTGTCGAATATGCTGCTTATGAAGTTAGATCGGGAAACGCTGTTGGCTTGGGAAAAGCATTCGGTACACTTCACGCGGGACAAATACAAGGATGTGATCGAGTTTGTTCAAGATCGGATCCAAATCTTGAAATCGACCAACACTTTCGTGATGGATCAAAGCGCTGGTGGTACCAAGGTGGCCGGCAACAGTCGGCAGCCAGTGCAACGACGGTTCATCGCGTATGCAGCTACTTCTCGCCCGGCTCCTGTTCCTTCGTCTGCCCTCATCCAACCGCCAAAGTGTCCACTGGAGTGTTCCGAAGGTCACACTTTGCGCAACTGCCCAGTGTTCACAGGTAAAGAAGTTCAGCAACGACGAGACATTGTTGCAACGAATCGACTGTGCTGGAATTGTTTGAGCAGCAATCATCAGGTGAGGGAGTGTAAATCGGAATTTTCGTGTCGCATATGTCGGGAGCGTCATCACAGCTTATTGCATCACACTCCACGCTACACTCCTCCCACAACGGTTACAATGTCTGCTCAAACGGATGACGACAATGTGTTCCTTGCAACGGCAAACATCCAAATCAAGGATGACTACGGCAACATCCACGAAGCAAGGGCTTTATTGGATTCGGGTTCCACATCGAATTTCATCGCGGAAGACCTAGCTCGAAGGCTGTTGACCAGTCGCAAAAGGGTCAACGTCGCTGTTTCGGGCATCGGCAATTCGGTACAGCTGGTCAAGGGTTCGATCGTCGCCACCGTTCACTCCAAGACACAATCCTTCTCAACGGAAATGGCGTTCCTGGTTCTGGACACGCCATGTACAAACATTCCTACTTCACCAACGGACATCTCTTCATGGGAAATGCCGGATGTGGCATTGGCGGACAGCACCTTTAATCATCCGGGGCAAGTCGATATCGTCATCGGAGGCGATACGTTCTGGGAGCTGCACACCGGTCGCAAGCGCTCTATTGGCAGAGGCAAGCCGTGGCTGATTGAAACCCGTTTCGGTTGGGTTGTCAGCGGCATCTCTCATCATATATCAGCCGGTCCGCGGCTGTGTCATCTTTCTGCACACGATGCCACATTGGAGGAGATCCTGCATCGATTCTGGGAGAGCGAAACCATAGCCGAGGATCCTGTGCTATCGGTCGAGGAGAATGCTTGCGAAAAGCATTTCGCTGCAACAACTGTTCGCACTACAAGTGGAAGGTATGTCGTTCGTTTGCCTTTTAACCCCAATCCTAATGTCGTTTTAGGAGAGTCGAAACAAATAGCTGATCGTAGATTGCGTAGTATGGAACGGCGGTTGAACAGTAATCCTACAATGAAAAAGGAGTATGCCAAATTCATGAGAGAATACGAACAGTTGGGGCATATGAAACGACTTACCAGTCCTGCAGATGATTCGATAGATCACTATTACCTTCCACACCATGCCGTTGTTAAAGAGTCGAGCACAACCACGAAGGTTCGCGTCGTGTTCGATGCATCGTGCAAAACGTCGAGTGGTTACTCGTTGAACGACAAACTCATGGTGGGACCAGTCGTTCAAGAAGATCTCCTATCGATCATCCTTCGGTTCCGTTCTCGTGCCATCGCATTGTCTGCCGACGTAGAGAAGATGTATCGGCAAATTTTACACAGTCCCGATGATTGTAGATATCTGCGCATCCGGTACAGAGAAGATCCTGCTGAACCCATCTCAACCTTTGAACTACAGACGGTTACGTACGGCACAGCATCAGCTCCTTTTCTAGCTACAAGGACCTTGAAACAAGCTGCTATTGACAACAAGGAAGAGTACCCGCTGGCAGTGAACGCTGTCCTAAACGACTTCTACGTTGATGATTTGTTAACGGGTACCGATGATATCTATGAAGCGATTGAAATGCAGAAGCAGATATCAGGCATGTTAAATTCAGCTGGTTTCACACTGAAGAAATGGGCTTCAAACCGCACCGAAGCATTGCAAACCGTGCCGTCTGAAGATGTAGCAGTTCAACTAACGCATGAATGGAAGGATTCGAAGCAGGTTTCCACGTTAGGTATCATGTGGGAACCAGCTGCTGACACTCTACGTTTTCGGATCGATATACCACCTACACCATCCCGCATGACAAAAAGGCTAGTTTTGTCATACATAGCTAAAATATTCGATCCCCTCGGGTTGCTGGGTCCAACGATCATCATCGCCAAAATGTTCATGCAGCAACTGTGGGCTCTAAAGCAGAACGGAAGATCGTGGGATTGGGACAGCGAGCTACCATCGCACCTACAGCAAGAATGGTTGAACTTCCACTCTACCTTATCCTCACTGCGCAACCTGAGAATACCACGGTACATAGCTCAACGCACGGCCACAAGTCTGCAAATACACATCTTTGCTGACGCATCACAACTAGCATACGGCGCTTGTTGTTACATCCGCGCTGCAGGCTTGGAAGGAGTCACCGTACAGCTGCTAACAGCCAAGTCGAAAGTCGTCGCATTATCTAACTCACACTCTATAGCTAGGTTGGAATTATGTGCAGCGCGATTGGCCACACTCCTACACGAGAAGGTGATTAATTCACTGAAGGTTTCTGCTACTACAATCTGTTGGACCGACTCAATGACTGTACTTCACTGGTTGAACTCCGTACCAAATCGCTGGAAGCCGTTCGTAGCCAACAGGGTGGCTAAAATCCAGCAAACTTCCGGCATACAGTGCTGGAAGCATGTTCCAGGCACCGACAATCCAGCAGACGACATCTCGCGTGGCTTAACACCAGAGAAACTATTGGCATGTGAACGCTGGTGGCACGGGCCACATTGGTTAGCACGCAACGCTGAAGATTGGCCACAAAACACTTCACCACCAAACGAGGCTGAGAGCGCAGAGGAGGAGAGGTTAACTTCACCACGGGTTGCAACAACATCTACAATCTGCGAATTTCGGAACAGGTTGTTTTCCCGAATTTCGGCTTACCACACACTGCAAAGGGTTGTTGCATACGGCTTGCGCTTTATTCATAACGCGAAGCTTCACAAGGGAAATACGGCACATTCAAAACACATACCACCTCTCACTACGGACGAACTCAAGGCGGCAGAACTCAAACTGTGTTACCTATCACAACGAGACACTTTCTTCGAGGAGATACAAGCCCTACAGAAGGGCAAAGAGATTCCAAAGAACTCCAAACTGAAGTGGATCTCACCCTTCATCGACATCGACGGGATCCTGCGCATCGGTGGCCGGCTCACTAACGCACAACTAACAGAAGCAGAAAAACACCCGGTCATCTTATCTTCAAAGCACCCACTTGCCGCACTACTAGCTGTTTCGATTCACTTGCAAAAGTTGCATGCTGCACCACAATTGCTGCTATCTACTCTGCGCCAAAGATTTTGGATTATTGGTGGTCGCAATTTGTGCAAATCCGTGTACCACACTTGCCACGCGTGTTTTAAGGTAAAACCAACACTCATCAAACAAACTATCGCCGATCTGCCAACATCACGCGTCACACCAACAAGGCCATTCTCGGTATGCGGAGTGGATTACTGCGGGCCAATCTACCTAAAACCAACCATCCGCAACAGAAGTCCGATCAAAGCATACATCGCTATTTTTGTATGTTTTTCAACACGAGCGGTACACATCGAACTGGTTGGCGATTTAACCTCAACAGCATTCATAAATGCACTTCGTCGTTTGGTTGCACGCCGCGGTCAAATCAGGGAACTTCACTCCGACAATGCAACCACATTCAAGGGAGCCGCGCACGAGCTGAATCGCATCTACAAGATGCTTAAATGCGACGAACACGATCGAGCTGCAATATTTGATTGGTGCGCGACGAATCAGATGAAGTGGAAATTCATCCCACCGAGAGCGCCGCATTTTGGAGGTTTATGGGAGGCAGCGGTGAAAGCAGCTAAAAAACACATCATTAGAACCATCGGCACTACAAGCATCACGCAGGAGAACATGCTTACCTTGCTTGCCCAGGTAGAGCAATGTTTAAATTCACGGCCAATAACACCTTTATCCGATGAGCCGTGTGATTTAGAACCACTGACACCGGGCCACTTCCTTGTCGGTGGCAATATGCAAGCGGTACCAGACATCGATTACACCAATACGCCGAGCAATCACCTGAAGGAATACCAATTGGTACAAAAACATCTCCAATCGATTTGGGCCCGATGGTATCCGGAGTATCTGCAACAGTTACAAGCCCGGGCCAAATATTGTTCCGGTAAAGCAGCCGTCCTACAACAAAATCAATTGGTGATTATTAAGGAAGACAATGTTCATCCTACCTCTTGGCCCATGGGGCGCATCGTTGCAGTACATCCAGGAAAGGACGGGGTAGTTCGCGTTGTTACACTGCGCACTGCTTCAGGGAAGCATATCGTCCGCGCAGCTAATCGTCTAGCTGTTCTACCAAATCCAGACCCGCTAAGTCATCTTGAAACCACGGAAACCACATGCACTGATTAATGCGCACTTGTAAACCACGCTACATTGTTTACATTCACAAGTGTCAATCACGGATCAAGATAAACAAACACACGCCCACACGCACCCACATATACACACACACACATGATAACAGGCAGATAGGAGATAAGCATTGCGTCAGGAGTACACGATTAGTTTTGAATTCACATTTGCATGAAATTTAAAGAAGTTCCTTCTTTGGTGGCCGGGAATGTGGGAATTAGAATAATTATATAATCTTGCATGCATTTGAACTACAGGATTTAATATTACAATTTTCGAGCATGCATTTAAATTTCACGAATTAAACAGTAGACAATTAAGGATTAAGATTAGGACTACTCGACTGTTATACACTTACACGAACTACTCGAATTACATGTAAATCATTATGGACAAACGAATACACAGTTGCAAACCGACCAGCGATACGAGTGCACACAGTCTCACTTCAATCCTCAAAATATATCACAACCACCCCCTTTCGTGAACATTTTCACAGGGTTCCATATTCGGCTGTTCCTACTATTGGTTCTCTGATGACTGCTCTAAGGAGTAGTAAGACTGTGTCCAAAGGTCTGTTGGGGGTATCAAAGCGATATCCTCGATGAATAGGGGTACCAAATGAGTACGAAATGAATGTCCCATAGTCGCCATACAAGTCATAAGAGGTGTCCAAAGAATGTAAAGGGTTCCATAATCGGCTGTTCCTACTATATGGTTCTCTGATGACTGCTCTAAGGAGTAGTAAGACGGTGTCCAAAGGTCGTTGGGGGTATCAAAGCGATACCCTCGATGAATAGGGGTACCAAATGATTACGAAATGAAGGTCCCAGTAGTCGCCATACAAGTATAGGAGGTGTCCAAAGAACAAAAAGGGTTCCATATTCGGCTGTTCCTACTATATGGTTCTCTGATGACTGCTCCAAGGAGTAGTAAGACGGTGTCCAAAGGTCTGTTGGGGGTATCAAAGCGATACCCTCGATGAATAAGGGTACCAAATGAGTACGAAATGAAGGTCCCCATAGTCTTCATAAAAGTTATAGGAGGTGTCCAAAGAACGAAAAGGGTTCCATAATCGGCTGTTCCTACTATATGGTTCTCTGATGACTGCTCTAAGGAGTAGTAAGACGGTGTCCAAAGGTCTGTTGGGGGTATCAAAGCGATACCCTCGATGAATAAGGGTACCAAATGAGTACGAAATGAATGTCCCCATAGTCGCCATACAAGTTATAGGAGGTGTCCAAAGAACGAAAAGGGTTCCATATTCGGCTGTTCCTACTATATGGTTCTCTGATGACTGCTCTAAGGAGTAGTAAGACGGTGTCCAAAGGTCTGTTGGGGGTATCAAAGCGATACCCTCGATGAATAGGGGTACCAAATGAGTACGAAATGAAGGTCCCCATAGTCGCCATACAAGTTATAGGAGGTGTCCAAAGAACGAAAAGGGTTCCATATTCGGCTGTTCCTACTATATGGTTCTCTGATGACTGCTCTAAGGAGTAGTAAGACGGTGTCCAAAGGTCTGTTGGGGGTATCAAAGCGATACCCTCGATGAATAGGGGTACCAACTGAGTACGAAATGAAGGTCCCATAGTCTTCATACAAGTTATAGGAGGTGTCCAAAGTACGAAAAGGGTTCCATATTCGGCTGTTCCTACTATATGGTTCTCTGATGACTGCTCTAAGGAGTAGTAAGACGGTGTCCAAAGGTCTGTTGGGGGTATCAAAGCGATACCCTCGATGAATAGGGGTACCAACTGAGTACGAAATGAAGGTCCCCATAGTCGCCATACAAGTTATAGGAGGTGTCCAAAGAACGAAAAGGGTTCCATATTCGGCTGTTCCTACTATATGGTTCTCTGATGACTGCTTAAGGAGTAGTAAGACGGTGTCCAAAGGTCTGTTGGGGTATCAAAGCGATATCCCTCGATGAATAAGGGGTACCAACTGAGTACGAATGAATGTCCCCATAGTCGCCATACAAGTTATAGGAGGTGTCCAAAGAACGAAAAGGGTTCCATATTCGGCTGTTCCTACTATATGGTTCTCTGATGACTGCTCTAAGGAGTAGTAAGACGGTGTCCAAAGGTCTGTTGGGGGTATCAAAGCGATACCCTCGATGAATAGGGGTACCAACTGAGTACGAAATGAAGGTCCCCATAGTCGCCATACAAGTTATAGGAGGTGTCCAAAGAACGAAAAGGGTTCCATATTCGGCTGTTCCTACTATATGGTTCTCTGATGACTGCTCTAAGGAGTAGTAAGACGGTGTCCAAAGGTCTGTTGGGGGTATCAAAGCGATACCCTCGATGAATAGGGGTACCAACTGAGTACGATATGAATGTCCCATAGTCGCCATACAAGTTATAGGAGGTGTCCAAAGAACGAAAAGGGTTCCATATTCGGCTGTTCCTACTATATGGTTCTCTGATGACTGCTCTAAGGAGTAGTAAGACGGTGTCCAAAGGTCTGTTGGGGGTATCAAAGCGATATCCTCGATGAATAGGGGTACCAACTGAGTACGACATGAAGGTCCCCATAGTCGCCATACAAGTTATAGGAGGTGTCCAAAGAACGAAAAGGGTTCCATATTCGGCTGTTCCTACTATATGGTTCTCTGATGACTGCTCTAAGGAGTAGTAAGACGGTGTCCAAAGGTCTGTTGGGGGTATCAAAGCGATACCCTCGATGAATAGGGGTACCAAATGAGTACGAAATGAAGGTCCCCATAGTCGCCATACAAGTTATAGGAGGTGTCCAAAGAACGAAAAGGGTTCCATATTCGGCTGTTCCTACTATATGGTTCTCTGATGACTGCTCTAAGGAGTAGTAAGACGGTGTCCAAAGGTCTGTTGGGGGTATCAAAGCGATACCCTCGATGAATAGGGGTACCAACTGAGTACGAAATGAAGGTCCCCATAGTCGCCATACAAGTTATAGGAGGTGTCCAAAGAACGAAAAGGGTTCCATATTCGGCTGTTCCTACCATATGGTTCTCTGATGACTGCTCTAAGGAGTAGTAAGACGGTGTCCAAAGGTCTGTTGGGGTATCAAAGCGATACCCTCGATGAATAGGGGTACCAACTGAGTACGACATGAAGGTCCCATAGTCGTCATACAAGTTATAGGAGGTGTCCAAAGAACGAAAAGGGTTCCATATTCGGCTGTTCCTACCATATGGTTCTCTGATGACTGCTCTAAGGAGTAGTAAGACGGTGTCCGAAGGTCTGTTGGGGGTATCAAAGCGATACCCTCGATGAATAGGGGTACCAACGGAGTACGATATGAAGGTCCCCATAGTCGCCATACAAGTTATAGGAGATGTCCAAAGAACGAAAAGGGTTCCATATTCGGCTGTTCCTACTATATGGTTCTCTGATGACTGCTCTAAGGAGTAGTAAGACGGTGTCCGAAGGTCTGTTGGGGGTATCACAGCGATACCCTCGATGAATAGGGGTACCAACTGAGTACGATATGAAGGTCCCCATAGTCGCCATACAAGTTATAGGAGATGTCCAAAGAACGAAAAGGGTTCCATGTTCGGCTGTTCCTACTATATGGTTCTCTGATGACTGCTTTAAGGAGTAGTAAGACGGTGTCCAAAGGTCTGTTGGGGGTATCACAAGCGATACCCTCGATGAATAGGGGTACCAACTGAGTACGAAATGAAGGTCCCCATAGTCGCCATACAAGTTATAGGAGGTGTCCAAAGTACGAAAAGGGTTCCATATTCGGCTGTTCCTACTATATGGTTCTCTGATGACTGCTCTAAGGAGTAGTAAGACGGTGTCCAAAGGTCTGTTGGGGGTATCAAAGCGATACCCTCGATGAATAGGGGTACCAACTGAGTACGAAATGAAGGTCCCCATAGTCGTCATACAAGTTATAGGAGGTGTCCAAAGAACGAAAAGGGTTCCATATTCGGCTGTTCCTACTATATGGTTCTCTGATGACTGCTCTAAGGAGTAGTAAGACGGTGTCCAAAGGTCTTTTGGGGTATCACAGCGATACCCTCGATGAATAGGGGTACCAACTGAGTACGAAATGAA
Source organism: Anopheles stephensi (assembly GCF_013141755.1). NCBI lineage: Eukaryota > Metazoa > Arthropoda > Insecta > Diptera > Culicidae > Anopheles > Anopheles stephensi. Next base: position 7,174 of record NW_023405408.1, on the reverse strand, counting down.
GGTCCCCATAGTCGCCATACAAGTTATAGGAGGTGTCCAAAGAACGAAAAGGGTTCCATATTCGGCTGTTCCTACTATATGGTTCTCTGATGACTGCTCTAAGGAGTAGTAAGACGGTGTCCAAAGGTCTGTTGGGGGTATCAAAGCGATACCCTCGATGAATAGGGGTACCAACTGAGTACGAATGAAGGTCCCCATAGTCGTCATAAAGTTATAGGAGGTGTCCAAGTACGAAAGGGTTCCATATTCGGCTGTTCCTACTATATGGTTCTCTGATGACTGCTCTAAGGAGTAGTAAGACGGTGTCCAAAGGTCTGTTGGGGGTATCACAGCGATACCCTCGATGAATAGGGGTACCAACTGAGTACGATATGAAGGTCCCCATAGTCGCCATACAAGTTATAGGAGGTGTCCAAAGAACGAAAAGGGTTCCATATTCGGCTGTTCCTACTATATGGTTCTCTGATGACTGCTCTAAGGAGTAGTAAGACGGTGTCCAAAGGTCTGTTGGGGGTATCAAAGCGATACCCTCGATGAATAGGGGTACCAACTGAGTACGAAATGAAGGTCCCCATAGTCGCCATACAAGTTATAGGAGGTGTCCAAGAACGAAAAGGGTTCCATATTCGGCTGTTCCTACTATATGGTTCTCTGATGACTGCTCTAAGGAGTAGTAAGACGGTGTCCAAAGGTCTGTTGGGGGTATCACAGCGATACCCTCGATGAATAGGGGTACCAACTGAGTACGAATATGAAGGTCCCCATAGTCGTCATACAAGTTATAGGAGGTGTCCAAAGAACGAAAAGGGTTCCATATTCGGCTGTTCCTACTATATGGTTCTCTGATGACTGCTCTAAGGAGTAGTAAGACGGTGTCCAAAGGTCTGTTGGGGGTATCACAGCGATACCCTCGATGAATAGGGGTACCAACTGAGTACGAAATGAAGGTCCCCATAGTCGCCATACAAGTTATAGGAGGTGTCCAAAGAACGAAAAGGGTTCCATATTCGGCTGTTCCTACTATATGGTTCTCTGATGACTGCTCTAAGGAGTAGTAAGACGGTGTCCAAAGGTCTGTTGGGGGTATCAAAGCGATACCCTCGATGAATAGGGGTACCAACTGAGTACGATATGAAGGTCCCCATAGTCGCCATACAAGTTATAGGAGGTGTCCAAAGAACGAAAAGGGTTCCATATTCGGCTGTTCCTACTATATGGTTCTCTGATGACTGCTCTAAGGAGTAGTAAGACGGTGTCCAAAGGTCTGTTGGGGGTATCAAAGCGATACCCTCGATGAATAGGGGTACCAACTGAGTACGACATGAAGGTCCCCATAGTCGTCATACAAGTTATAGGAGGTGTCCAAAGAACGAAAAGGGTTCCATATTCGGCTGTTCCTACTATATGGTTCTCTGATGACTGCTCTAAGGAGTAGTAAGACGGTGTCCAAGGTCTGTTGGGGGTATCAAAGCGATACCCTCGATGAATAGGGGTACCAACTGAGTACGAAATGAAGGTCCCCATAGTCGCCATACAAGTTATAGGAGGTGTCCAAAGAACGAAAAGGGTTCCATATTCGGCTGTTCCTACTATATGGTTCTCTGATGACTGCTCTAAGGAGTAGTAAGACGGTGTCCAAAGGTCTGTTGGGGGTATCACAGCGATACCCTCGATGAATAAGGGTACCAACTGAGTACGATATGAAGGTCCCAATAGTCGCCATACAAGTTATAGGAGATGTCCAAAGAACGAAAAGGGTTCCATGTTCGGCTGTTCCTACTACATGGTTCTCTGATGACTGCTCTAAGGAGTAGTAAGATGGTGTCCTCAGGTCTGTTGGGGGTATCAAAGCGATACCCTCGATGAATAGGGGTACCAACTGAGTACGACATGAAGGTCCCATAGTCGTCATATAAGTTAAAGGAGATGTCCCAAGAAAGAAAAGGGTTCCATATTCGGCTGTTCCTACTATATGGTTCTCTGATGACTGCTCTAGGGAGTAGTAAGACGGTGTCCAAATGTCTGTTGGGGGTATCACAGCGATACCCTCGATGAATAGGGGTACCAACTGAGTACCATATGCAGGTCCAATAGTCGTCATATAAGTTAAAGGAGATGTCCAAAGAAAGAAAAGGGTTCCATGTTCGGCTGTTCCTACCACATGGTTCTCTGAAGACTGCTCTAAGGAGTAGTAAGACGGTGTCCAAAGGTCTGTTGGGGGTATCAAAGCGATACCCTCGATGAATAGGGGTACCAACTGAGTACGAAATGAAGGTCCCCATAGTCGCCATACAAGTTATAGGAGGTGTCCAAAGAACGAAAAGGGTTCCATATTCGGCTGTTCCTACTATATGGTTCTCTGATGACTGCTTTTAGGAGTAGTAAGACGGTGTCCAAAGGTCTGTTGGGGGTATCAAAGCGATACCCTCGATGAATAGGGGTACCAACTGAGTACGATATGCAAGTCCAATAGTCGTCATACAAGTTATAGGAGGGAGAGGCGAACTGTCAACCGAAGCGATCGGAAACGCCTTTCGTGCGCTTCTGGGGAGGAAAACAGATTATCGAAAGGAACTATATTGAAAACAGTGATGAAACGTGCGTGTAAAGTGTTTAGTTATCCAGTTTGTACGCCACCTGTGTTGAAGTTTCGGTGAAAATCCGTGCAAATTAGTATAAAACGGCACACAAACATTGCGTCGCGCTCGGCGCGTGTGACCAAAAAAGTGCGTGTGTGGTTAGGTGAGTGCGTGCGTGCGAAGCGCTCCCTTTCGGTGCGGATGAAAGGGAGTCCGCAGCCGCAGTTTTGGTTGAGAAACCTTTCAGGAGTGTAAAAGTGCTGTGCAAATCACCTCCGCAAAGAGAAAACAAACATTCAGTAGTAAAAACAGCATCAAAAAGGGTGAAAAACGACGTGGCTAAACACGTGCTTAAGGGCACACGCACTTAGTAGGGCAGTGTGGTGTCAGTGTCGGTTTAGTGCGTGCGAGGTGTGTTGTTTGCTTATAGGCTGACAAGTGCACAGTGGAGAGCTCATCGGACATTCCTGGAAGAGACGAAAGAGGTCCAAGAGACCCAAAGTCTCTAAAAACTCTACAAACAACAACAACAACATCGGATATTCGGTTGCTGTCCTGGGAGAGCTCTTCTCTTTAGTGCACCAAGCGCCACCTATGGGGCACTAGCTCAAGTCCTATCAAAGACACACACCATAAAAGCTCCGCACTGAGCTTTTGCCATAAAGGCGAATGCGGACCGCATACCGGCTAGGCGCAGAAGTCTAGCAACTGCTGGGCAGAGCAACGAACCGGACAGCGGTAGCCATGGCAAGAGGAGGAGAGCGGGTCTGATGGGTCGGTGGATGCAGAGGCCACTGTAACCGTCAAACCGAAAAAAATGAAGATGGTCGCCGCGAGTAGTGGTGACGCTCCTGTCGCCGGGAACGCTGTCGTCACTATGCAGCGCAACGGGAGCACCCACGCCAGCCCCGAGGGGAACGGCCAGGGACACCAGGGAGAGCCGGATGCGGAGCGCGGACGAGTACCGCCCCCGCCCCCACACTGTCACCACGGAGATCGGTATCTCCCGAGATGCTGAGCCAGTCGCATCGCCTCGGTTAGAGGAATAAAAAAAAATATATATATAAATAAAAATATATAAAGAAGTTAAGGAGGTGTCCAAAGAACGAAAAGGGTTCCATATTCGGCCTGTTCCTACTAATATGGTTCTCTGATGACTGCTCTAAGGAGTAGTAAGACGGTGTCCAAAGGTTTTGGGGGGTATCACAGCGATACCCTCGATGAATAGGGGTACCAACTGAGTACGAAATGAAGGTCCCCATAGTCGCCATACAAGTTATAGGAGGTGTCCAAAGAACGAAAAGGGTTCCATATTCGGCTGTTCCTACTATATGGTTCTCTGATGACTGCTCTAAGGAGTAGTAAGACGGTGTCCAAAGGTCTGTTGGGGGTATCACAGCGATACCCTCGATGAATAGGGTACCAACTGAGTACGAATGAAGGTCCCATAGTCGCCATACAAGTTATAGGAGGTGTCCAAAGAACGAAAAGGGTTCCATATTCGGCTGTTCCTACCATATGGTTCTCTGATGACTGCTCTAAGGAGTAGTAAGACGGTGTCCAAAGGTCTGTTGGGGGTATCAAAGCGATACCCTCGATGAATAGGGGTACCAACTGAGTACGAAATGAAGGTCCCCATAGTCGTCATACAAGTTATAGGAGGTGTCCAAAGTACGAAAAGGGTTCCATATTCGGCTGTTCCTACTATATGGTTCTCTGATGACTGCTCTAAGGAGTAGTAAGACGGTGTCCAAAGGTCTGTTGGGGGTATCAAAGCGATACCCTCGATGAATAGGTACCAACTGAGTACGAAATGAAGGTCCCATAGTCGTCATACAAGTTATAGGAGGTGTCCAAAGAACGAAAAGGGTTCCATATTCGGCTGTTCCTACTATATGGTTCTCTGATGACTGCTCTAAGGAGTAGTAAGACGGTGTCCAAAGGTCTGTTGGGGGTATCAAAGCGATACCCTCGATGAATAGGGGTACCAACTGAGTACGATATGAAGGTCCCCATAGTCGCCATACAAGTTATAGGAGGTGTCCAAAGAACGAAAGGGTTCCATATTCGGCTGTTCCTACCTATATGGTTCTCTGATGACTGCTCTAAAGGAGTAGTAAGACGGTTGTCCAAAGGTCTGTTGGGGGTATCAAAGCGATACCCTCGATGAATAGGGGTACCAACTGAGTACGAAATGGAAGGTCCCCATAGTTCGCCATACAAGTTATAGGAGGGTGTCCAAAGTACGAAAAGGGTTCCATATTCGGCTGTTCCTACTATATGGTTCTCTGATGACTGCTCTAAGGAGTAGTTAAGACGGTGTCCAAAGGTTCTGTTTGGGGGTATCACAGCGATACCCTCGATGAATAGGGGTACCACTGAGTACGATATGAAGGTCCCATAGTCGTCATACAAGTTAAAGGAGGTGTCCAAAGAACGAAAAGGGTTCCATATTCGGCTGTTCCTACTATATGGTTCTCTGATGACTGCTCTAAGGAGTAGTAAGACGGTGTCCAAAGGTCTGTTGGGGGTATCACAGCGATACCCTCGATGAATAGGGTTACCAACTGAGTACGAAATGAAGGTCCCATAGTCGCATACAAGTTATAGGAGGTGTCCAAAGAACGAAAAGGGTTCCATATTCGGCTGTTCCTACTATATGGTTCTCTGATGACTGCTTTAAGGAGTAGTAAGACGGTGTCCAAAGGTCTGTTGGGGGTATCAAAGCGATACCCTCGATGAATAGGGGTACCAACTGAGTACGATATGAAGGTCCCATGTCGTCCATACAAGTTATAGGAGGTGTCCAAAGAACGAAAAGGGTTCCATATTCGGCTGTTCCTACTATATGGTTCTCTGATGACTGCTCTAAGGAGTAGTAAGACGGTGTCCAAAGGTCTGTTGGGGGTATCACAGCGATACCCTCGATGAATAGGGGTACCAACTGAGTACGATATGAAGGTTCCCCATAGTCGCCATACAAGTTAATAGGAGGTGTCCAAAGAACGAAAAGGGTTCCATATCGGCTGTTCCTACCATATGGTCTCTGATAGACTGCTCTAAGGAGTAGTAAGACGGTGTCCAAAGGTCTGTTGGGGGTATCAAAGCGATACCCTCGATGAATAGGGGTACCAACTGAGTACGATATGAAGGTCCCCATAGTCGCCATACAAGTTATAGGAGGTGTCCAAAGAACGAAAAGGGTTCCATATTCGGCTGTTTACTATATGGTTCTCTGATGACTGCTCTAAAGTAGTAAGACGGTGTCCAAAGGTCTGTTGGGGTATCACAGCGATACCCTCGATGAATAGGGGTACCAACTGAGTACGAAATGAAGGTCCCATAGTCGTCATACAAGTTATAGGAGGTGTCCAAAGAACGAAAAGGGTTCCATATTCGGCTGTTCCTACTATATGGTTCTCTGATGACTGCTCTAAGGAGTAGTAAGACGGTGTCCAAAGGTCTGTTGGGGGTATCACAGCGATACCCTCGATGAATAGGGGTACCAACTGAGTACGAATGAAGGTCCCATAGTCGCCATACAAGTTATAGGAGGTGTCCAAAGAACGAAAAGGGTTCCATATTCGGCTGTTCCTACTATATGGTTCTCTGATGACTGCTCTAAGGAGTAGTAAGACGGTGTCCAAATGGTCTGTTGGGGGTAATCACAGCGATACCCTCGATGAATAGGGGTACCAACTGAGTACGAAATGAAGGTCCCATAGTCGCCATACAAGTTATAGGAGGTGTCCAAAGAACGAAAAGGGTTCCATATTCGGCTGTTCCTACTATATGGTTCTCTGATGACTGCTCTAAGGAGTAGTAAGACGGTGTCCAAAGGTCTGTTGGGGGTATCACAGCGATACCCTCGATGAATAGGGGTACCAACTGAGTACGAATGAAGGTCCCCATAGTCGCCATACAAGTTATAGGAGGTGTCCAAAGAACGAAAAGGGTTCCATATTCGGCTGTTCCTACAATATGGTTCTCTGATGACTGCTCTAAGGAGTAGTAAGACGGTGTCCAAAGGTCTGTTGGGGGTATCACAGCGATACCCTCGATGAATAGGGTACCAACTGAGTACGATATGAAGGTCCCCATAGTCCCATACAAGTTATAGGAGGTGTCCAAAGAACGAAAAGGGTTCCATATTCGGCTGTTCCTACCATATGGTTCTCTGATGACTGCTCTAAGGAGTAGTAAGACGGTGTCCAAAGGTCTGTTGGGGGTATCACAGCGATACCCTCGATGAATAGGGGTACCAACTGAGTACGAAATGAAGGTCCCCATAGTCGCCATACAAGTTATAGGAGGTTCCAAAGAACGAAAAGGGTTCCATATTCGGCTGTTCCTACTATATGGTTCTCTGATGACTGCTCTAAGGAGTAGTAAGACGGTGTCCAAAGGTCTGTTGGGGGTATCAAAGCGATACCCTCGATGAATAGGGGTACCAACTGAGTACGAAATGAAGGTCCCCATAGTCGCCATACAAGTTATAGGAGGTGTCCAAAGAACGAAAAGGGTTCCATATTCGGCTGTTCCTACCACATGGTTCTCTGATGACTGCTCTAAGGAGTAGTAAGACGGTGGTCCAA
>NW_023405407.1:0-96865 GCF_013141755.1 Anopheles stephensi | reverse complement strand
TTTGGACACCTCCTATAACTTGTATGGCGACTTCGGGGACCTTCATTTCGTACTCAGTTGGTACCCCTATTCATCGAGGGTATCGCTTTGATACCCCCAACAGACCTTTTGACACAGTCTTACTACTCCTTGGAGCAGCCATCAGGGAACCATATAGCAGGAACAGCCGAATATGGAACACTTTTCGTTATTTGGACACCTCCTATAACTTGTATGGCGACTTCGGGGACCTTCATTTCGTACTCAGTTGGTACCCCTATTCATCGAGGGTATCGCTTTGAAACCCCCAACAGACCTTTGGACACAGCCTTACTACTCCTTGGAGCAGCCATCAGGAACCATATAGTAGGAACAGCCGAATATGGAACCCTTTTCGTTCTTTGGACACCTCCTATAACTTGTATGGCGACTATGGGGACCTTCATTTCGTACTCAGTTGGTACCCCTATTCATCGAGGGTATCGCTGTGATACCCCCAAAAGACCTTTGGACACAGTCTTACTATTCCTTGGAGCAGCCATCAGGGAACCATATAGTAGGAACAGCCGAATATGGAACCGTCTTCGTTCTTTGGACACCTCCTATAACTTGTATGGCGACTTCGGGGACCTTCATTTCGTACTCAGTTGGTACCCCTATTCATCGAGGGTATCGCTGTGATACCCCCAACAGACCTTTGGACACAGCCTTACTATTCCTTGGAGCAGCCATCAGGGAACCATATAGTAGGAACAGCCGAATATGGAACCCTTTTCGTTCTTTGGACACCTCCTATAACTTTTATGGCGACTATGGGGACCTTTACATCGTACTCAGTTGGTACCCCTATTCATCGAGGGTATCGCTGTGATACCCCCAACAGACCTTTGGACACAGCCTTACTATTCCTTGGAGCAGCCATCAGAGAACCATATAGTAGGAACAGCCGAATATGGAGCCCTTTTCGTTCTTTGGACACCTCCTACAACTTGTATGGCGACTATGGGGACCTTCATTTCGTACTCAGTTGGTACCCCTATTCATCGAGGGTATCGCTGTGATACCCCCAACAGACCTTTGGACACCGTCTAACTACTCCTTGGAGTAGCCATCAGAGAACCATATAGTAGGAGCAGCCGAATATGGAACCCTTTTCGTTCTTTGGACACCTTCTTTAACTTGTATGGCGACTATGGGGACCGTCATTTCGTACTCAGTTGCTACCCCTATTCATCGAGGGTATCGCTGTGATACCCCCAACAGACCTTTGGCCACAGTCTAACTACTCTTCGGAGCAGTCATCAGAGAACCATATAGTAGGAACAGCCGAATATGGAACCCTTTTCGTTCTTTGGACACCTCCTATAACTTGTATGGCGACTATGGTGACCTTCATTTCGTACTCAGTTGGTACCCCTATTCATCGAGGGTATCTTTTTAATACCCCCAACAGACCTTTGGACACAGCCTTACTATTCCTTGCAGCAGCCATCAGAGAACCATATACTAGAAACAGCCGAAAATGGAACCCTTTTCGTTATTTGGACACCTCCTATAACTTGTACGGCGACTTTGGAGACCTTCACATCGTACTCAGTTGGTACCCCTATTCATCGAGGGTATCGCTGTGATACCCCCAACAGACCTTTGGACACAGCCTTACTATTCCTTGGAGCAGCCATCAGGGAACCATATAGTAGGAACAGCCGAATATGGAACCCTTTTCGTTATTTGGACACCTCCTATAACTTGTACGGCGACTTTGGAGACCTTCACATCGTACTCAGTTGGTACCCCTATTCATCGAGGGTATCGCTGTGATACCCCCAACAGACCTTTGGACACAGCCTTACTATTCCTTGGAGCAGCCATCAGGGAACCATATAGTAGGAACAGCCGAATATGGAACCCTTTTCGTTTTTTGGACACCTCCTATAACTTTTATGGCGACTATGGGGACCTTCATATCGTACTCAGTTGGTACCCCTATTCATCGAGGGTATCGCTGTGATACCCCCAAAAGACCTTTGGACACAGTCTTACTATTCCTTGGAGCAGCCATCAGGGAACCATATAGTAGGAACAGCCGAATATGGAACTGTCTTCGTTCTTTGGACACCTCCTATAACTTGTATGGCGACTTCGGGGACCTTCATTTCGTACTCAGTTGGTACCCCTATTCATCGAGGGTATCGCTGTAATACCCCCAACAGACTTTTGGACACAGCCTTACTATTCCTTGGAGCAGCCATCAGGGAACCATATAGTAGGAACAGCCGAATATGGAACCCTTTTCGTTCTTTGGACACCTCCTATAACTTTTATGGCGACTATGGGGACCTTTACATCGTACTCAGTTGGTACCCCTATTCATCGAGGGTATCGCTGTGATACCCCCAACAGACCTTTGGACACAGCCTTACTATTCCTTGGAGCAGCCATCAGAGAACCATATAGTAGGAACAGCCGAATATGGAGCCCTTTTCGTTCTTTGGACACCTCCTACAACTTGTATGGCGACTATGGGGACCTTCATTTCGTACTCAGTTGGTACCCCTATTCATCGAGGGTATCGCTGTGATACCCCCAACAGACCTTTGGACACCGTCTAACTACTCCTTGGAGTAGCCATCAGAGAACCATATAGTAAGAGCAGCCGAATATGGAACCCTTTTCGTTCTTTGGACACCTTCTTTAACTTGTATGGCGACTATGGGGACCGTCATTTCGTACTCAGTTGCTACCCCTATTCATCGAGGGTATCGCTGTGATACCCCCAACAGACCTTTGGCCACAGTCTAATTACTCTTCGGAGCAGTCATCAGAGAACCATATAGTAGGAACAGCCGAATATGGAACCCTTTTCGTTCTTTGGACACCTCCTATAACTTGTATGGCGACTATGGTGACCTTCATTTCGTACTCAGTTGGTACCCCTATTCATCGACGGGTATCGTTTGATACCCCCAACAGACCTTTGGACAAAGCCTTACTACTCCTTGGAGCAGCCATCAGGGAACCATATAGTAGGAACAGCCGAATATGGAACCCTTTTCGTTCTTTGGACACCTCCTATAACTTGTATGGCGACTTCGGGGACCTTCATTTCGTACTCAGTTGGTACCCCTATTCATCGAGGGTATCGCTTTGATACCCCCAACAGACCTTTGGACACAGTCTTACTACTCCTTGGAGCAGCCATCAGGGAACCATATAGCAGGAACAGCCGAATATGGAACACTTTTCGTTATTTGGACACCTCCTATAACTTGTATGGCGACTTCGGGGACCTTCATTTCGTACTCAGTTGGTACCCCTATTCATCGAGGGTATCGCTTTGAAACCCCCAACAGACCTTTGGACACAGCCTAACTACTCCTTGGAGCAGCCATCAGGGAACCATACAGTAGGAACAGCCGAATATGGAACCCTTTTCGTTCTTTGGACACCTCCTATAACTTGTATGGCGACTATGGGGACCTTCATTTTGTACTCAGTTGGTACCCCTATTCATCGAGGGTATCGCTGTGATACCCCCAACAGACCTTTCGACACAGCCTTACTATTCCTTGGAGCAGCCATCAGGGAACCATATATTAGGAACAGCCGATGATGGAATCCTTTTCGTTCTTTGGACACCTCCTATAACTTTTATGGCGACTTCGGGGACCTTCATTTCGTACTCAGTTGGTACCCCTATTCATCGAGGGTATCGCTTTGATACCCCCAACAGACCTTTTGACACAGTCTTACTACTCCTTGGAGCAGCCATCAGGGAACCATATAGCAGGAACAGCCGAACATGGAACCCTTTTCGTTCTTTGGACACCTCCTATAACTTGTATGGCGACTTCGGGGACCTTCATTTCGTACTCAGTTGCTACCCCTATTCATCGAGGGTATCGCTGTGATACCCCCAACAGACCTTTGGACACAGCCTACTACTCCTTGGAGCAGCCATCAGGGAACCATATAGTAGGAACAGCCGATTATGGAACCCTTTTCGTTCTTTGGACACCTCCTATAACTTGTATGGCGACTTCGGGGACCTTCATTTCGTACTCAGTTGGTACCCCTATTCATCGAGGGTATCGTTTTGATACCCCCAACAGACCTTTGGACACCGTCTTACTACTCCTTGGAGCAGCCATCAGAGAACCATATAGTAGGAACAGCCGAATATGGAACCCTTTTCGTTCTTTGGACACCTCCTATAACTTGTATGGCGACTTCGGGGACCTTCATTTCGTACTCAGTTGGTACCCCTATTCATCGAGGGTATCGCTGTGATACCCCCAACAGACCTTTGGACACAGCCTTACTATTCCTTGGAGCAGCCATCAGGGAACCAAATAGTAGGAACAGCCGAATATGGAATCCTTTTCGTTCTTTGGACACCTCCTATAACTTGTATGGCGACTTCGGGGACCTTCATTTCGTACTCAGTTGATACCCCTATTCATCGAGGATATCGCTTTGATACCCCCAACAGACCTTTGGACACAGTCTTACTACTCGTCAGAGCAACCATCAGGGAACCATATAGTAGGAACAGCCGATTATAGAACCCTTTTCGTTCTTTGGACACCTCCTACATCTTGTATGGCGACTTCGGGGACCTTCATTTCGTACTCAGTTGGTACCCCTATTCATCGAGGGTATCGCTGTGATACCCCCAACAGACCTTTGGACACAGCCTTACTATTCCTTGGAGCAGCCATCAGGGAACCATATAGTAGGAACAGCCGAATATGGAACCCTTTTCGTTCTTTGGACACCTCCTATAACTTGTATGGCGACTATGGGAACCTTCATTTCGTACTCAGTTGGTACCCCTATTCATCGAGGGTATCGCTTTGAAACCCCCAACAGACCTTTGGACACAGCCTTACTACTCCTTGAAGCAGCCATCAGGGAATCATATAGTAGGAAAAGCCGAATATGGAATCCTTTTCGTTCTTTGGACACCTCCTATAACTTGTATGGCGACTTCGGGGACCTTCATTTCGTACTCAGTTGGTACCTCTATTCATCGAGGGTATCGTTTTAATACCCCTTACGGACCTTTGGAAACAGTCTTACTACTCCTTGGAGCAGCCATCAGGGAACCATACAGTAGGAACAGCCGATTATGGAACCCTTTTCGTTCTTTGGACACCTCCTACAACTTGTATGGCGACTATGGGAACCTTCATTTCGTACTCAGTAGGTATCCCTATTCATTGAGGGTATCGCTTTGATACCCCCAACAGACCTTTGGACACAGCCTTACTATTCCTTGGAGCAGCCATCAGAGAACCATATAGTAGGAACAGCCGAATATGGAACCCTTTTCGTTCTTTGGACACCTCCTATAACTTATATGGCGACTATGGGGACCTTCATATCGTACTCAGTTGGTACCCCTATTCATCGAGGGTATCGTTTTGATACCCCCAACAGACCTTTGGACACCGTCTTACTACTCCTTGTAGCAGCCATCAGGGAACCATATAGTAGGAACAGCCGAATATGGAACCCTTTTCGTTCTTTGGACTCCTCCTATAACTTGTATGGCGACTATGGGGACCTTCATTTCGTACTCAGTTGGTACCCCTATTCATCGAGGGTATCGTTTTGATACCCCTTACAGACCTTTGGACACAGTCTTACTACTCCTTGGAGCAGCCATCAGGGAACCATATAGTAGGAACAGCCGAATATGGAACCCTTTTCGTTCTTTGGACACCTCCTATAACTTGTATGGCGACTTGGAGACCTTCACATTCGTACTCAGTTGGTACCCCTATTCATCGAGGGTATCGCTGTGATACCCCCAACAGACCTTTGGACACCGTCTTACTACTCCTTGGAGCAGTCATCAGAGAACCATATAGTAGGAACAGCCGAATATGGAACCCTTTTCGTTCTTTGGACACCTCCTATAACTTGTATGGCGACTATGGGGACCTTCATTTCGTACTCAGTTGGTACCCCTATTCATCGAGGGTATCGCTTTGATACCCCCAACAGACCTTTGGACACAGCCTTACTACTCCTTGGAGCAGCCATCAGGGAACCATATAGTAGGAACAGCCGAATATGGAACCCTTTTCGTTCTTTGGACACCTCCTACAACTTGTATGGCGACTATGGGGACCTTCATTTCGTACTCAGTTGGTACCCCTATTCATCGAGGGTATCGCTGTGATACCCCAACAGACCTTTGGACACAGTCTTACTACTCCTTGAGCAGCCATCAGAGAACCATATAGTAGGAACAGCCGAATATGGAACCCTTTTCGTTCTTTGGACACCTCCTATAACTTGTATGGCGACTATGGGGACCTTCATTTCGTACTCAGTTGGTACCCCTATTCATCGAGGGTATCGCTGTGATACCCCCAACAGACCTTTGGACACAGCCTTACTATTCCTTGGAGCAGCCATCAGGGAACCATATAGTAGGAACAGCCGAATATGGAACCCTTTTCGTTATTTGGACACCTCCTATAACTTGTACGGCGACTTTGGAGACCTTCACATCGTACTCAGTTGGTACCCCTATTCATCGAGGGTATCGCTGTGATACCCCCAACAGACCTTTGGACACAGCCTTACTATTCCTTGGAGCAGCCATCAGGGAACCATATAGTAGGAACAGCCGAATATGGAACCCTTTTCGTTTTTTGGACACCTCCTATAACTTTTATGGCGACTATGGGGACCTTCATATCGTACTCAGTTGGTACCCCTATTCATCGAGGGTATCGCTGTGATACCCCCAAAAGACCTTTGGACACAGTCTTACTATTCCTTGGAGCAGCCATCAGGGAACCATATAGTAGGAACAGCCGAATATGGAACTGTCTTCGTTCTTTGGACACCTCCTATAACTTGTATGGCGACTATGGGGACCTTCATTTCGTACTCAGTTGGTACCCCTATTCATCTAGGGTATCGCTGTGATACCCCCAACAGACCTTTGGACACAGCCTTACTATTCCTTGGAGCAGCCATCAGGGAACCATATAGTAGGAACAGCCGAATATGGAACCCTTTTCGTTCTTTGGACACCTCCTATAACTTTTATGGCGACTATGGGGACCTTAATTTCGTACTCAGTTGGTACCCCTATTCATCGAGGGTATCGCTGTGATACCCCCAACAGACCTTTGGACACAGCCTTACTATTCCTTGGAGCAGCCATCAGAGAACCATATAGTAGGAACAGCCGAATATGGAGCCCTTTTCGTTCTTTGGACACCTCCTACAACTTGTATGGCGACTATGGGGACCTTCATTTCGTACTCAGTTGGTACCCCTATTCATCGAGGGTATCGCTTTGATACCCCCAACAGACCTTTGGACACCGTCTAACTACTCCTTGGAGTAGCCATCAGAGAACCAAATAGTAGGAGCAGCCGAATATGGAACCCTTTTCGTTCTTTGGACACCTTCTTTAACTTGTATGGCGACTATGGGGACCGTCATTTCGTACTCAGTTGCTACCCCTATTCATCGAGGGTATCGCTGTGATACCCCCAACAGACCTTTGGCCACAGTCTAACTACTCTTCGGAGCAGTCATCAGAGAACCATATAGTAGGAACAGCCGAATATGGAACCCTTTTCGTTCTTTGGACACCTCCTATAACTTGTATGGCGACTATGGTGACCTTCATTTCGTACTCAGTTGGTACCCCTATTCATCGAGGGTATCGTTTTGATACCCCCAACAGACCTTTGGACAAAGCCTTACTATTCCTTGGAGCAGCCATCAGGGAACCATATAGTAGGAACAGCCGAATATGGAACCCTTTTCGTTCTTTGGACACCTCCTATAACTTGTATGGCGACTTCGGGGACCTTCATTTCGTACTCAGTTGGTACCCCTATTCATCGAGGGTATCGCTTTGATACCCCCAACAGACCTTTGGACACAGTCTTACTACTCCTTGGAGCAGCCATCAGGGAACCATATAGCAGGAACAGCCGAATATGGAACACTTTTCGTTATTTGGACACCTCCTATAACTTGTATGGCGACTTCGGGGACCTTCATTTCGTACTCAGTTGGTACCCCTATTCATCGAGGGTATCGCTTTGAAACCCCCAACAGACCTTTGGACACAGCCTAACTACTCCTTGGAGCAGCCATCAGGGAACCATACAGTAGGAACAGCCGAATATGGAACCCTTTTCGTTCTTTGGACACCTCCTATAACTTGTATGGCGACTATGGGGACCTTCATTTCGTACTCAGTTGGTACCCCTATTCATCGAGGGTATCGCTGTGATACCCCCAACAGACCTTTGGACACAGCCTAACTACTCCTTGGAGCAGTCATCAGGGAACCATATATTAGGAACAGCCGATGATGGAATCCTTTTCGTTCTTTGGACACCTCCTATAACTTTTATGGCGACTTCGGGGACCTTCATTTCGTACTCAGTTGGTACCCCTATTCATCGAGGGTATCGCTTTGATACCCCCAACAGACCTTTGACACAGTCTTACTACTCCTTGGAGCAGCCATCAGGGAACCATACAGTAGGAACAGCCGATTATGGAACCCTTTTCGTTCTTTGGACACCTCCTATAACTTGTATGGCGACTTCGGGGATCTTTCGTACTCAGTTGGTACTCCAATTCATCGAGTGTATCGTTTTGATACCCCCAACAGACCTTTAGACACCGTCTTACTACTCCTTGGAGCAGCCATCAGAGAACCATATAGTAGGAACAGCCGAATATGGAACCCTTTTCGTTCTTTGGACACCTCCTATAACTTGTATGGCGACTATGGGGACCTTCATTTCGTACTCAGTTGGTACCCCTATTCATCGAGGGTATCGCTGTGATACCCCCAACAGACCTTTGGACAAAGCCTTACTACTCCTTGGAGCAGCCATCAGGGAACCATATAGTAGGAACAGCCGAATATGGAACCCTTTTCGTTCTTTGGACACCTCCTATAACTTGTATGGCGACTATGGGGACCTTCATTTCGTACTCAGTTGATACCCCTATTCATCGAGGGTATCGCTTTGATACCCCCAACAGACCTTTGGACACAGTCTTACTACTCGTCAGAGCAGCCATCAGGGAACCATATAGTAGGAACAGCCGATTATGGAACCCTTTTCGTTCTTTGGACACCTCCTACAACTTGTATGGCGACTTCGGGGACCTTCATTTCGTACTCAGTTGGTACCCCTATTCATCGAGGGTATCGCTGTGATACCCCCAACAGACCTTTGGACACAGCCTTACTACTCCTTGGAGCAGCCATCAGGGAACCATTTAGTAGGAACAGCCGAATATGGAACCCTTTTCGTTCTTTGGACACCTCCTATAACTTGTATGGCGACTATGGGGACCTTCATTTCGTACTCAGTTGGTACCCCTATTCATCGAGGGTATCGCTTTGAAACCCCCAACAGACCTTTGGACACAGCCTTACTACTCCTTGAAGCAGCAATCAGGGAACCATATAGTAGGAAAAGCCGGAACCCTTTTCGTTCTTTGGACACCTCCTACAACTTGTATGGCGACTATGGGGACCTTCATTTCGTACTCAGTTGATACCCCTATTCATCGAGGGTATCGCTGTGATACCCCCAACTGAACCTTTGGAAGCAGCCTTACTACTCGTTAGAGCAGCCATCAGAGAACCATATAGTAGGAACAGCCGAATATGGAACCCTTTTCGTTCTTTGGACACCTCCTATAACTTTTATGGCGACTATGGGGACCTTCATTTCGTACTCACTTGGTACCCCTATTCATCGAGGGTATCGCTGTGATACCCCCAACAGACCTTTGGACACCGTCTTACTACTCCTTAGAGCAGCCATCAGAGAACCATATAGTAGGAACAGCCGAGTATGGAACCCTTTTCGTTCTTTGGACACCTCCTACAACTTGTATGGCAACTTCGGGGACCTTCATTTCGTACTCAGTTGGTACCCCTATTCATCGAGGGTATCGTTTTAATACCCCTTACGGACCTTTGGAAACAGTCTTACTACTCCTTGGAGCAGCCATCATGGAACCATACAGTAGGAACAGCCGATTATGGAACCCTTTTCGTTCTTTGGACACCTCCTACAACTTGTATGGCGACTATGGGAACCTTCATTTCGTACTCAGTAGGTATCCCTATTCATTGAGGGTATCGCTTTGATACCCCCAACAGACCTTTGGACACAGCCTTACTATTCCTTGGAGCAGCCATCAGAGAACCATATAGTAGGAACAGCCGAATATGGAACCCTTTTCGTTCTTTGGACACCTCCTATAACTTAAATGGCGACTATGGGGACCTTCATATCGTACTCAGTTGTTAACACTATTCATCGAGGGTATCGTTTTGATACCCCCAACAGACCTTTGGACACCGTCTTACTACTCCTTGTAGCAGCCATCAGGGAACCAAATAGTAGGAACAGCCGAATATGGAACCCTTTTCGTACTTTGGACTCCTCCTATAACTTGTATGGCGACTATGGGGACCTTCATTTCGTACTCAGTTGGTACCCCTATTCATCGAGGGTATCGTTTTGATACCCCTTACAGACCTTTGGACACAGTCTTACTACTCCTTGGAGCAGCCATCAGGGAACCATATAGTAGGAACAGCCGATTATGGAACCCTTTTCGTTCTTTGGACACCTCCTATAACTTGTATGGCAACTTCGGGGACCTTTATTTTGCACTCAGTTGGTACACCTATTCATCGAGGATATCGCTGTGATACCCCCAACAGACCTTTGGACACCGTCTTACTACTCGTTAGAGCAGCCATCAGAGAACCATATAGTAGGAACAGCCGAATATGGAACCCTTTTCGTTCTTTGGACACCTCCTATAACTTGTACGGCGACTTCGGGGACCTTCATTTCGTACTCAGTTGGTACCCCTATTCATCGAGGGTATCGCTGTGATACCCCCAACAGACCTTTGGACACCGTCGTACTACTCGTTACAGCAGCCATCAGGGAACCATTTAGTAGGAACAGCCGAATATGGAACCCTTTTCGTTCTTTGGACACCTCCTACAACTTGTATGGCGACTATGGGAACCTTCATTTCGTACTCAGTTGGTACCCCTATTCATCGAGGGTATCGCTTTGAAACCCCCAACAGACCTTTGGACACAGCCTTACTACTCCTTGAAGCAGCAATCAGGGAACCATATAGTAGGAACAGCCGGAACCCTTTTCGTTCTTTGGACACCTCCTACAACTTGTATGGCGACTATGGGGACCTTCATTTCGTACTCAGTTGATACCCCTATTCATCGAGGGTATCGCTGTGATACCCCCAACTGAACCTTTGGAAACAGCCTTACTACTCGTTAGAGCAGCCATCAGAGAACCATATAGTAGGAACAGCCGAATATGGAACCCTTTTCGTTCTTTGGACACCTCCTATAACTTTTATGGCGACTATGGGGACCTTCATTTCGTACTCACTTGGTACCCCTATTCATCGAGGGTATCGCTGTGATACCCCCAACAGACCTTTGGACACCGTCTTACTACTCGTTAGAGCAGCCATCAGAGAACCATATAGTAGGAACAGCCGAATATGGAACCCTTTTCGTTCTTTGGACACCTCCTACAACTTGAATGGCGACTATGGGGACCTTCATTTCGTACTCACTTGGTACCCCTATTCATCGAGGGTATCGCTGTGATACCCCCAACAGACCTTTGGACACAGCCTTACTACTCCTTGGAGCAGCCATCAGAGAACCATATAGTTGGAACAGCCGAATATGGAACCCTTTTCGTTCTTTGCACACCTCCTACAACTTGTATGGCGACTTCGGGGACCTTCATTTCGTACTCAGTTGGTACCCCTATTCATTGAGGGTATCGCTTTGATACCCCCAACAGACCTTTGGACACAGCCTTACTATTCCTTGGAGCAGCCATCAGAGAACCATATAGTAGGAACAGCCGAATATGGAACCCTTTTCGTACTTTGGACACCTCCTATAACTTGTATGGCGACTTCGGGGACCTTCATATCGTACTCAGTTGTTACCCAGTTGGGGGTTTTCATCTCGGGTATCGCTTTGATACCCCCAACAGACCTTTGGACACAGCCTTACTATTCCTTGGAGCAGCCATCAGAGAACCAAATAGTAGGAACAGCCGAACATTGAACCCTTTTCGTTCTTTGGACACCTCCTATAACTTTTATGGCGACTATGGGAACATACATTTCGTACTCAGTTGGTACCCCTATTCATCGAGGGTATCGCTGTGATATCCCCAACAGACCTTTGGGCACAACCTTACTATTCCTTGGAGCAGCCATCAAGGAACCATATAGTAGGAACAGCCGAATATGGAACCCTTTTCGTTCTTTGGACACCTCCTACAACTTGAATGGCGACTATGGGGACCTTCATTTCGTACTCACTTGGTACCCCTATTCATCGAGGGTATCGCTGTGATACCCCCAACAGACCTTTGGACACAGCCTTACTACTCCTTGGAGCAGCCATCAGAGAACCATATAGTAGGAACAGCCGAATATGGAACCCTTTTCGTTCTTTGGACACCTCCTATAACTTGTATGGCGACTTCGGGGACCTTCATTTCGTACTCAGTTGGTACCCCTATTCATCGAGGGTATCGTTTTGATACCCCTCACAGACCTTTGGACACCGTCTAACTACTGCTTAGAGCAGTCATCAGAGAACCATATAGTAGGAACAGCCGAATATGGAACACTTTTCGTTCTTTGGACACCTCCTATGACTTGTATGGCGACTTCGGGGACCTTCATTTCGTACTCAGTTGGTACCCCTATTCATCGAGGGTATCGCTGTGATACCCCCAACAGACCTTTGGACACCGTCGTACTACTCGTTACAGCAGCCATCAGGGAACCATTTAGTAGGAACAGCCGAATATGGAACCCTTTTCGTTCTTTGGACACCTCCTACAACTTGTATGGCGACTATGGGAACCTTCATTTCGTACTCAGTTGGTACCCCTATTCATCGAGGGTATCGCTGTGATACCCCCAACAGACCTTTGGACACCGTCGTACTACTCGTTACAGCAGCCATCAGGGAACCATTTAGTAGGAACAGCCGAATATGGAACCCTTTTCGTTCTTTGGACACCTCCTACAACTTGTATGGCGACTATGGGAACCTTCATTTCGTACTCAGTTGGTACCCCTATTCATCGAGGGTATCGCTTTGAAACCCCCAACAGACCTTTGGACACAGCCTTACTACTCCTTGAAGCAGCAATCAGGGAACCATATAGTAGGAACAGCCGGAACCCTTTTCGTTCTTTGGACACCTCCTACAACTTGTATGGCGACTATGGGGACCTTCATTTCGTACTCAGTTGATACCCCTATTCATCGAGGGTATCGCTGTGATACCCCCAACTGAACCTTTGGAAACAGCCTTACTACTCGTTAGAGCAGCCATCAGAGAACCATATAGTAGGAACAGCCGAATATGGAACCCTTTTCGTTCTTTGGACACCTCCTATAACTTTTATGGCGACTATGGGGACCTTCATTTCGTACTCACTTGGTACCCCTATTCATCGAGGGTATCGCTGTGATACCCCCAACAGACCTTTGGACACCGTCTTACTACTCGTTAGAGCAGCCATCAGAGAACCATATAGTAGGAACAGCCGAATATGGAACCCTTTTCGTTCTTTGGACACCTCCTACAACTTGAATGGCGACTATGGGGACCTTCATTTCGTACTCACTTGGTACCCCTATTCATCGAGGGTATCGCTGTGATACCCCCAACAGACCTTTGGACACAGCCTTACTACTCCTTGGAGCAGCCATCAGAGAACCATATAGTTGGAACAGCCGAATATGGAACCCTTTTCGTTCTTTGAACACCTCCTACAACTTGTATGGCGACTTCGGGGACCTTCATTTCGTACTCAGTTGGTACCCCTATTCATTGAGGGTATCGCTTTGATACCCCCAACAGACCTTTGGACACAGCCTTACTATTCCTTGGAGCAGCCATCAGAGAACCATATAGTAGGAACAGCCGAATATGGAACCCTTTTCGTACTTTGGACACCTCCTATAACTTGTATGGCGACTTCGGGGACCTTCATATCGTACTCAGTTGTTACCCAGTTGGGGGTTTTCATCTCGGGTATCGCTTTGATACCCCCAACAGACCTTTGGACACAGCCTTACTATTCCTTGGAGCAGCCATCAGAGAACCAAATAGTAGGAACAGCCGAACATTGAACCCTTTTCGTTCTTTGGACACCTCCTATAACTTTTATGGCGACTATGGGAACATACATTTCGTACTCAGTTGGTACCCCTATTCATCGAGGGTATCGCTGTGATATCCCCAACAGACCTTTGGGCACAACCTTACTATTCCTTGGAGCAGCCATCAAGGAACCATATAGTAGGAACAGCCGAATATGGAACCCTTTTCGTTCTTTGGACACCTCCTACAACTTGAATGGCGACTATGGGGACCTTCATTTCGTACTCACTTGGTACCCCTATTCATCGAGGGTATCGCTGTGATACCCCCAACAGACCTTTGGACACAGCCTTACTACTCCTTGGAGCAGCCATCAGAGAACCATATAGTAGGAACAGCCGAATATGGAACCCTTTTCGTTCTTTGGACACCTCCTATAACTTGTATGGCGACTTCGGGGACCTTCATTTCGTACTCAGTTGGTACCCCTATTCATCGAGGGTATCGTTTTGATACCCCTCACAGACCTTTGGACACCGTCTAACTACTGCTTAGAGCAGTCATCAGAGAACCATATAGTAGGAACAGCCGAATATGGAACACTTTTCGTTCTTTGGACACCTCCTATGACTTGTATGGCGACTTCGGGGACCTTCATTTCGTACTCAGTTGGTACCCCTATTCATCGAGGGTATCGCTTTGATACCCCCAACAGACCTTTGGACACCGTCTTACTACTCCTTAGAGCAGTCATCAGAGAACCATATAGTAGGAACAGCCGATTATGGAACCCTTTTCGTTCTTTGGACACCTCCTATAACTTGTATGGCGACTATGGGGACCTTCATATCGTACTCAGTTGGTACCCCTATTCATCTAGGGTATCGCTTTGATACCCCTTACAGACCTTTGGACACAGCCTTACTACTCCTTGGAGCAGCCATCAGAGAACCATATAGTAGGAACAGCCGAATATGGAACCCTTTTCGTTCTTTGGACACCTCCTATAACTTGTATGGCGACTTCGGGGACCTTCATTTCGTACTCAGTAGGTACCCCTATTCATCGAGGGTATCGCTTTGATACCCCCAACAGACTTTTGGACACCGTCTTACTACTGCTTAGAGCAGTCATCAGAGAACCATATAGTAGGAACAGCCGAATATGGAACACTTTTCGTTCTTTGGACACCTCCTATGACTTGTATGGCGACTTCGGGGACCTTCATTTCGTACTCAGTTGGTACCCCTATTCATCGAGGGTATCGCTTTGATACCCCCAACAGACCTTTGGACACCGTCTTACTACTCCTTAGAGCAGTCATCAGAGAACCATATAGTAGGAACAGCCGATTATGGAACCCTTTTCGTTCTTTGGACACCTCCTATAACTTGTATGGCGACTATGGGGACCTTCATATCGTACTCAGTTGGTACCCCTATTCATCTAGGGTATCGCTTTGATACCCCTTACAGACCTTTGGACACAGCCTTACTACTCCTTGGAGCAGCCATCAGAGAACCATATAGTAGGAACAGCCGAATATGGAACCCTTTTCGTTCTTTGGACACCTCCTATAACTTGTATGGCGACTTCGGGGACCTTCATATCGTACTCAGTTGGTACCCAGTTGGGGGTATTCATCGAGGGTATCGCTGTGATACCCCCAACAGACCTTTGGACACAGCCTTACTACTCCTTGGAGCAGCCATCAGGGAACCATATAGTAAGAACAGCCGAATATGGAACCCTTTTCGTTCTTTGCACACCTCCTATAACTTGTATGGCGACTATGGGTACCTTCATTTCGTACTCAGTTGATACCCCTATTCATCTAGGGTATCGCTTTGAAACCCCCAACAGACCTTTGGACACAGCCTTACTACTCCTTGGAGCAGCCATCAGAGAACCATATAGTAGGAACAGCCGAATATGGAACCCTTTTCGTTCTTTGGACACCTCCTATAACTTGTATGGCGACTTCGGGGACCTTCATTTCGTACTCAGTTGGTACTCCAATTCATCGAGGGTATCGCTGTGATACCTCCAGCAGACCTTTGGACACCGTCTTACTACTCCTTAGACCAGCCATCAGAAAACCATATAGTAGGAACAGGCAAATATGGATCCCTTTTCGTTCTTTGGACACCTCCTATAACTTGTATGGCGACTATGGGGACCTTCATATCGTACTCAGTTGGTACCCCTATTCATCGAGGGTATCGCTGTGATACCCCCAACAGACCTTTGGACACAGCCTTACTACTCGTTAGAGCAGCCATCAGAGAACCATATAGTAGGAACAGCCGAATATGGAACCCTTTTCGTTCTTTGGACACCTCCTATAACTTGTATGGCGACTATGGGGAGCTTCACATCGTACTCAGTTGGTACCCCTATTCATCGAGGGTATCGCTGTGATACCCCCAACAGACCTTTGGACACAGCCTTACTACTCCTTGGAGCAGCCATCAGAGAACCATATAGTAGGAACAGCCAAATATGGAGCCCTTTTCGTTCTTTGGACACCTCCTATAACTTGTATGGCGACTATGGGAACCTTCATTTCGTACTCAGTTGGTACCCCTATTCATCTAGGGTATCGCTGTGATATCCCCAACAGACCTTTGGACACAGCCTTACTATTCCTTGGAGCAGCCATCAGAGAACCATATAGTAGGAACAGCCGAATATGGAACCCTTTCCGTTCTTTGCACACCTCCTATAACTTGTATGGCGACTATGGGAACCTTCATTTCGTACTCAGTTGGTACCCCTATTCATCTAGGGTATCGCTTTGAAACCCCCAACAGACCTTTGGACACAGCCTTACTACTCCTTGAAGCAGCCATCAGGGAACCATATAGTAGGAAAAGCCGGAACCCTTTTCGTTCTTTGGACACCTCCTATAACTTTTATGGCGACTATGGGGACCTTCACATCGTACTCAGTTGGTACCCCTATTCATCGAGGGTATCGCTGTGATATCCCCAACAGACCTTTGGACACCGTCTTACTTCTCGTTAGAGCAGCCATCGGAGAACCATATAGTAGGAACAGCCGACTATGGAACCCTTTTCGTTCTTTGGATACCTCCTACAACTTGAATGGCGACTATGGGGACCTTCATTTCGTACTCACTTGGTACCCCTATTCATCGAGGGTATCGCTGTGATACCCCCAACAGACCTTTGGACACCGTCTTACTACTCGTTAGAGCAGCCATCAGAGAACCATATAGTAGGAACAGCCGAACATGGAACCCTTTCCTTTCTTTGGACACCTCCTATAACTTGTATGGCGACTTCGGGGACCTTCATTTCGTACTCAGTTGGTACCCCTATTCATCGAGGGTGTAGGGGTTCGGCCTACTCCGGGAATTCGGTTGGAACAGGAAGGGGAAGATGATAAAACCCGAGGTGGTGGTAGTGGGTTAATATCGAGAAGGGGACAACAGAGACCGTTGAACTATGCTGAACTGGTCAACTATCGGGGGGAGGGATTGGTCCGAGCTGTTGGTCACGCCGAACTAGCTACGTCCCAGGGCTGGAAGGGAATGGTGCGGATCGTCGGGCAATGCCAACTGATCTCGTACCAGATGGGAAGGAAAGGGGGGAAGTCTAGGGAGAGTAAGAAAGGAAGGCAACGGAAAGCTAGACCAACTGGAGAACACTGCAGAGTGTCGGAATGTCGCTACCCGCCAAGGACTCCAAACCGATTCTGAAGCTGAGTTGACGAGGAAGATGGAAATGATTCGTTCTTCAAGGTCCGTTACAGCTCTTTAACCTTTCTTGCCTTTATTGGTCTTTTTCGGGGGGGGGGGTACAGCCAAGCACACGATGTGTCGTTGTAGCGATGTATAGTAATTTACAATTATAATCGTTTCTCCGTGCATCTGTTTGCATACCCTCCAGGCGCAAATATGTTCAATCAGTCAGACATACTAAACATACTGCCACCTTAAAATTGGCAAATTTTAACCGTCTCTGTCTAAGTTTGGTAACACGCATAGCTTTACAATCGGTCTTATAACTTGAACGCCCTTACTTGTTCGCAATGTTACTACTCTAACGGTTCCGTCTTTTCCTGGATGACATTCGGTGACGCGCGCTAATGGCCACCTAGTTGATAGAACGTTGTCTTCTTTGATGATTACGAGAGTGCCAGGAGTGATTTGGTTTGCACTACGGTTCAGCCATTTAGTCCGACTCTGTAATTTTTGGAGATATTCCGTATGCCATCTGTCCCAAAACCGTGCCATAAGTTGTTGAACATGTCTCCAATGACTAAGACGATTCTCCGGAAGGTTGCTTGCATCAATATCCGGAACTTGATGTAACGGTGATCCGATGAGAAAATGAGCCGGAGTCAGTGCCGCGACGTCGTTTGGGTCATCGCTCAACGGGGTTATTGGTCGGGAATTGAGGCAACTCTCGATTTCAGTAAGAAGAGTTTGCATGTCTTCAAACGATAAAGTTGACGTTCCCAACACTCGAAGCAGGTGATGCTTCGTTGACCGGACTGCTGCCTCCCACAATCCACCGAAGTGCAGAGCTCTAGGTGGGATGAATTTCCACGTTATTCCATTCTCCAAAGTCCAAGTTTGAAGTGATGCTTGATGATCATGGGAATGGAAAAGCTTGTACAACTCCTTCAACACGTTGTTCGCACCCTTAAAATTGGTAGCGTTATCTGAATGTAATTCAGAAGGTAAACCACGACGAGCCACGAATCGACGCAATGCTGCCAGAAATGCTTCTGTCGTGAGATTGGACACCAGCTCGATGTGGATTGCCCGGGTAACGAAGCAGACGAAAATGGCAACATATGCCTTTGTTGCAACAGCTCTGCGATGTGGACCCTTCACCATAACTGGACCGCAGTAGTCGATTCCTGTCACCGTAAAAGGACGTGCTGCTTGGACTCGTCCAGTCGGTAATTCTGCCATCATTGCTTCTTCAGACGGAAGTTTTGCACGGAAACAGGTGAGGCATTGGTGGTAAATTCTTCGTGCAACGTTTCGTCCACCACTAATCCAGTAACGTTGTCGGCTGGTGTTTAACATTAACTGTGGTCCTGCATGAAGTAGGGTCTGGTGATAGTGCTTCATGATTAGACTGGCTAGCGGATGGTGACCTGGAACCAACATTGGGTGCTTGGCGTCTACAGGAAGTGATGAATTATGTAACCGTCCACCGACTCGTATTATGTCGTCTGTTCCTAGTTGCGGATTGAGCCATTTCAAATTTGAAGAGGGTGGAACTGGATTATGACGACGTAGCATTTTCAGCTCTGCTTTGAAGACATCTTGTTGAGCCAATCTGCACAATGCCCTTTCAGCTGCTTTGAGGTCATCCGTGGTAAGTCCTTTGCCCTGGTATGAATGGCGTTTGGCGCATCGATTCATAAACTGGATCCAGTATGCGATCATACGTCGTAGTTTTGAAAATGATGAATACAGGGTGAAGATGCGGTTGTGGGTGACTTCTGCTGTCGTGTATGCTGCGATGGACGTTCGTTGTTCTGTACTTGCAGCATCTGCATTTGCTGACGGTGATGTATTAGGCCAGGATGCTTCTGGTTGGTAGATCCACTTCGGTCCCTGCCACCAAAGGGAACTATTCAATAGGTCGACACTTAGGCATCCTCTGGATGCTAAGTCTGCAGGATTATCCACTCCGGGTATGTGGCGCCACGAGCAACCTTCGGTGATTTGTTGGATTTGCGCAACCCTGTTAGCAACAAATGGTTTCCAGGTAGTCGGAGAGGCCCGTAGCCAATGGAGCACGGTCATGGAGTCGGTCCAGAAAACAGTGGGTGCGGTGAGGTTTATGGCTTTCTTTACTCGTTCATACAGCTGACTCGACAGATGGGCTGCGCAAAGTTCCAACCTGGCTATGGAATGTCTGCTTTTCAACGGAGTCACCTTTGATTTCGAAACGAAGAGTTGCATCGTGATGGTTCCAGTCATGTCCTCACTCCGAATATAACAGCATGCGGCGTAACCCTTTTCGGAGGCATCACAGAACAGGTGAAGTTGCAGATTTGATGATGCTTTGCCAACTGCTACACGAGGAATTTCAAGGTTCCGCAAATGGTCCAATTGTGACTGAAACTGCTCCCACTCCTTTTGCATCAATGCTGGAAGTTCGTTGTGCCATCCGATTGGTTGAGATTTCTCATTGGTTAGACTCCAGATTCGTTGCATGAACTGCTTTGCTGTTGCCTTTACGGGATCGACTATGCCCAATGGATCATATATCCGAGCGATACATGATAGAACTTTCGTCTTGGTGATAGGCCCACTTGCATCCGGGATGTTTATTTTGAAGCGTAGGGTGTCTGATGATGGATCCCAAACAAGGCCAAGTGTGGCCAAGGCTCCTTCGTCGCTGGTGCTTGAGAATGGACTCGCTGCTAAATCCTTTTCTTCGATGTCTGATAGGACCGCTGGTTCATTGGATGCCCATTTACGAATAGGGAATCCACCTTTCTTGCACAAATGCTCCATTTGATTTTGCAAGAGTTGAGCTGCTTCCAATGTACTATCGCCAGACACGAAATCGTCAACATAGAAGTCCTTAAAACGATTTGCAGCGACGGGAAACTCCTGTGAATGGTCATCGATAGTTTGCTTCAGTGATCTGACAGCTAAAAATGGAGCGGAAGCTGTCCCATAGGTGACGGTGTTCAATTCATATTCTTCGATGGGCTTGTCAGGAGATGATCGCCAGATAATTCGTTGAAGGGCACGGTCTTCCGCATGTACCCACACCTGCCTGTACATCTTGGCAACATCTGCAGTGAGTGCCACGATTCTTGTTCTGAATCGCAACAAAATTGAAAATGCATCTTCTTGGATGGTAGGCCCAGTCATTAAAGTATCGTTTAATGACAATCCCGATGTGGTGGTGCTCGATGCGTCAAAAACAACGCGACATTTGGTGGTGGTGCTGTCCGCCTTAAACACTGGATGGTGCGGGAGATAGTAGCTTTCTGGTGCGTCGGGATTCATGACTTTACTCATATGGCCCAGCCGAAGATACTCATCCATGAATTCGATGTACGCCTTTTTTGTCTCTGGTTCCTTTTGCAGATGTCGTTCAATGGCCAAAAATCGACGCAATGCTATCGATTTTGACTCTCCTAAGGTGCCAGCCATCTCAGGTTTTCTTGGAAGTCGTACGATGTATTTGCCTTCGTCATCTCGTGCTGTGGTTTGGTTGTAGAACGCTTCGCAGGCCTGTTCTTCGATACTCCAGCTTGAAGAACTGCTCAAATCTTCTATTTCGAAGAACCGTTTCATTAAGTCCTCCAATCCTGACGAATGGGTGGCCACTGCACAGATGGTTGGTGATGATGTTATGGAAACGGTTGCATTCCCACTTACTACCCATCCAAATTTGGTAGCTTGCAGCGTAGGATAGCCAGCTCCCAATGATATGCGTCCAGCTTCGAGAAGGTTGTAGAAGTACTCAGCTCCCAAGATGATGTCAATACAGCTTGCCGTGTTGAACGAGGGATCCGCTAATGTGCAATGGTTTGGGATGCTCCAATTATGAATGTTGAAGGATTCTCTTGGTAGATCAATGAATGGTTTTGATAGAATCAAGAACTCCACTGATGTTGAGTATGATGAGCAGCGGGACCGAATGGTAGCTCGGACCTTGTGACGAACATTTGCTCCTATGCTGCCACCAATGCCCGACAGGGGAATATTTACCGATTGACTAGGTAAACGTAAAAGTTGGGCCAGCCTGCCAGATATGAAGTTGGATTGAGCACCACTGTCGAGTAAGGCCCTAGCTTGATGTTCTCTGCCATATTGATCAGTGATGAGCAGCAATACTGTAGACAATAGCACGGTAGTCATCGAATCACTGTTCACGTTCAATGCCACAGCAGGTAAACTCGATTGCTTGCCGGCAGAAGTCGATGGTTTCGAGGTGTTGCTCGGGTTTGATGATGGAGTTTCGTCAGTGTGCAGCAGCGTGTGATGTTTTTTGCGACACATTCGGCAGGTCGCTTTGGAGTAGCATTGGTTTGCCATGTGTCCTATGCCAAAACAGTTGTGACATCGTTTAAGCTGGGTGATTTTTCCCCTTTTCGCCATAGTGGATAAGCCGAGAAATGTGGGCCATTTGAAAATTGGATGGTGTTCATTGCAAATCGGACAGTCGTATGTTGGTGGAGCAATGGTGGTGGTATACACCCTGGTAGCTGGAACTCTGCTCTTTGGTGATGTGGTTCCGGGAAGACAATGTTCCAACACTTCGCATTGTTTGCGTAGGAACTCCAATGTAGCATTTAGCTCTGGTGATTCTCCTGCCTTCAGAGTGCGTTCCCATAGTTTCCTTGTTTCAATGTCAAGACAAGATACCAGAATGTGGTTGATGATCAAGTTGCTGGTACCGTCCACCGGTTTGCCCATGTGTTTAAGACCGTCGACGTGAGACTTGCACTTCTCTATTAAATCGCGGAGGTTTTTTGCCGATTCTCTGGACACAGGCTTCATATGCAGTAATCCGCTGATGTGCTTGTCGATGAAAACGCGTGGATTTTCATATCGGCTCTCTAAAATTTCCCACGCACTAGTGAAATTGTTGCTACTGATGATGCTTGCATTAAGAATGCCTGCAGCGCTGCCTATCAAGGCGTTGTTAAGGTGGTGCAATTTCACAGCATCTGAGACATTTGATCGTTTCATAATGTCGGTAAACATAGCCTTGAACTTCGGCCAATGTTCATATTGACCATCAAACTTTGGTGTTGGGATTGATAACTGAGGCTGAGACACAACAGGAGTGTCAATCACGATCATTGGTTGTTCATTTGATGCCTCCAATCTTGATGCTATGATGGTGTATGTTTGCTGGAACTCTTCATCTTCTGCGAAGTCGTTGTTCAAGTCATCTGGCAAGAATTCGACTATTTGGTCCATGATTGCCTTTTGGGAAACCTTTAGTTCTTCGAGAATTCTTAGATGGACTCGAAGAGTGGCACCAGACACCGGGTTGTCTACTAGTTCCGATTTTAATTTATTCAACTTGCGTTGCACAGCTTGGTGCTTGATTCGTGCTACCCTTAATCCGTTCGGATTGGTTGGTGGGACTGGTATAAGGGATCTTGACGGAGCTGAATCACCCATTGTTGCGTTGTCGTTGAAAACTTCGACAGATTCCTCTGTCTTGCTAGGAGTATGAGCAAGCGGCATTGTCACACGGTGGAGCGCTGGTTGGAGAAGCGCACGACGCACAGAATTAGCTGGAACTGATGAGCACAACAAACAGGACTGGATAACCGGAACAGTGGAAACAGACACGCACGACGCACAAAAATGGTCAGCCGGAACACAGGAAACTGATGCACACGACGCGGAGGTTGCTTAGCTGGAACAAGGGACACTGATGAGCACGGCACGCGCTGGTTGCTTAGCTGGAACACAGGACACTGATGAGCACGGCACGCGCTGGATACTGACGCGCACGACTCACAGGATGGTTGACTGGAACACAGGACGCTGGCACACACGATGCACTGGATGGTCGATGATCACGACACACAGGATGGTAACTGAGCACGGCACACAGGATAGTTAGCCAGAACACTGGAAACTGATGCACGCAACGCGCAGGTTGCTTAGCTGGAACACAGGACACTGAAGAGCACGGCACACGCTGGACACTGACGCACACGATTCACTGGATGGTCAGTCGGAACAAAGGACGCCGACGCATAAGACGCGCACGTCGCTTAGCCGGTATGCAGGAGACTGATGAGCACAGCACACAGGATGGTTGATGAGCACGGCACACAGAATGGTAACTGAGCAAGGCTCACAGGATGGTTAGCCGGAACACTGGAAACTGATGCACACGACGCGGAGGTTGCTTAAAGGATGGTTAGCCGGAACACAGGACGCTGGCACACACGATGCACTGGATGGTCGATGATCACGGCACACAGGATGGTTAACACTGGGGTCCCCTCGCTGTACGATTCACTTGGTGGTAAGAAGCGATGCACTTGGTGGTAAGCTGGAACGCGGGAGGGTGAACACTGGGGTCCCCTCGCTGTACGACTCCGACAGGAACGATGCACTTGGTGGTAAGCCGGAACGCGGGAGGGTGAACACTGGGGTCCCCTCGCTGTACGACTCCGCCAGGAACGATGCACTTGGTGGTAAGCCAGAACGCGGGAGGGGTGAACACTGGGGTCCTCACGCTGTACGACTCCGACAGGAACGGTGCGTTTGGTGATAACACGCACGGTACTTGGAACGCGCAAGTATGGTCCGGACGAACGCAATTGTTCGAAGAACGCCAAGATCCATCCGGTTCGAAGGACCAAAATGTAGGGGTACGGCCTACTCCGGGAATTCGTTTGGAACAGGAAGGGGAAGATGATAAAACCCGAGGTGGTGGTAGTGGGTTAATATCGAGAAGGGGACAACAGAGACCGTTGAACTATGCCGAACTGGTCAACTATCGGGGGGAGGGATTGGTCCGAGCTGTTGGTCACGCCGAACTAGCTACGTCCCAGGGCTGGAAGGGAATGGTGCGGATCGTCGGGCAATGCCAACTGATCTCGTACCAGATGGGAAGGAAAGGGGGGAAGTCTAGGGAGAGTAAGAAAGGAAGGCAACGGAAAGCTAGACCAACTGGAGAACACTGCAGAGTGTCGGAATGTCGCTACCCGCCAAGGACTCCAAACCGATTCTGAAGCTGAGTTGTCTAGGAAGATGGAAATGATTCGTTCTTCAAGGTCCGTTACAGCTCTTTAACCTTTCTTGCCTTTATTGGTCTTTTTCGGGGGGGTACAGCCAAGCACACGATGTGTCGTTGTAGCGATGTATAGTAATTTACAATTATAATCGTTTCTCCGTGCATCTGTTTGCATACCCTCCAGGCGCAAATATGTTCAATCAGTCAGACATACTAAACAGAGGGTATCGCTGTGATACCCCCAACAGACCTTTGGACACAGCCTTACTACTCGTTAGAGCAGCCATCAGAGAACCATATAGTAGGAACAGCCGAATATGGAACCCTTTTCGTTCTTTGGACACCTCCTACAACTTGTATGGCGACTATGGGAACCTTCATTTCGTACTCAGTTGATACCCCTATTCATCGAGGGTATCGCTGTGATACCCCCAACAGACCTTTAGACACCGTCTTACTACTCGTTAGAGCAGCCATCAGGGAACCATATAGTAGGAACAGCCGAATATGGAACCCTTTTCGTTCTTTGGACACCTCCTATAACTTGTATGGCGACTTCGGGGATCTTTCGTACTCAGTTGGTACCCCTATGCATCTAGGGTATCGCTGTGATACCCCCAACAGACCTTTGGACACAGCCTTACTACTCCTTGGAGCAGCCATCAGAGAACCATATAGTTGGAACAGCCGAATATGGAACCCTTTTCGTTCTTTGGACACCTCCTATAACTTGTATGGCGACTTCGGGGACTTTCATTTCGTACTCAGTTGGTACCCCTATTCATCGAGGGTATCGTTTCAATACCCCTTACAGACCTTTGGACACAGTCTTACTACTCCTTGGAGTAGTCATCAAAGAACCAAATAGTAGGAACAGCCGATTATGGAACCCTTTTCGTTCTTTGGACACCTCCTATAACATGTATGGCGACTTCGGGGACCTTCATTTCGTACTCAGTTGGTACCCAGTTGGGGGTATTCATCGAGGGTATCGCTGTGATACCCCTTACAGACCTTTGGACACAGCCTTACAACTCCTTGGAGCAGCCATCAGAGAACCATATAGTAGGAACAGCCGAATATGGAACCCTTTTCGTTCTTTGGACACCTCCTATAACTTGTATGGCGACTTCGGGGATCTTCATTTCGTACTCAGTTGGTACCCTTATTCATCGAGGGTATCGCTGTGATACCCCCAACAGACCTTTGGACACAGCCTTACTATTCCTTGGAGCAGCCATCAGAGAACCATATAGTAGGAACAGCCGAATATGAAACCCTTTTCGTTCTTTGGACACCTCCTATAACTTTTATGGCGACTATGGGGGCCTTCATTTCGTACTCACTTGGTACCCCTATTCATCGAGGGTATCGCTGTGATACCCCCAACAGACCTTTGGACACCGTCTTACTACTCGTTAAAGCAGCCATCAGAGAACCATATAGTAGGAACAGCCGAATATGGAACCCTTTTCGTTCTTTGGACACCTCCTATAACTTGTATGGCGACAATCGGGAACCTTCATTTCGTACTCAGTTGGTACCCCTATTCATCTAGGGTATCGCTTTGAAACCCCCAACAGACCTTTGGACACAGCCTTACTACTCCTTGGAGCAGCCATCAGGGAACCATATAGTAGGAACAGCCAAAATGGAACCCTTTTCGTTCTTTGGACACCTCCTACAACTTGTATGGCGACTATGGGGACCTTCATTTCGTACTCAGTTGATACCCCTATTCATCGAGGGTATCGCTTTGAAACCCCCAACAGACCTTTGGACACAGCCTTACTACTCCTTGGAGCAGCCATCAGGGAACCATTTAGTAGGAACAGCCGAATATGGAACCCTTTTCGTTCTTTGGACACCTTCTATAACTTGTATGGCGTCTATGGGGACCTTCACATCGTACTCAGTTGGTACCCCTATTCATCGAGGGTATCGCTGTGATACCCCCAACAGACCTTTGGACACAGCCTTACTACTCCTTGGAGCAGCCATCAGGGAACCATTCAGTAGGAACAGCCGATTATGGAACCCTTTTCGTTCTTTGGACACCTCCTACAACTTGAATGGCGACTATGGGGACCTTCATTTCGTACTCACTTGGTACCCCTATTCATCTAGGGTATCGCTGTGATACCCCCAACCGACCTTTGGACACAGCCTTACTATTCCTTGGAGCAGTCATCAGAGAACCAAATAGTAGGAACAGCCGATTATGGAACCCTTTTCGTTCTTTGGACACCTCTTATAACTTTTATGGCGACTATGGGGACCTTCATTTCGTACTCAGTTGGTACCCCTATTCATCTAGGGTATCGCTTTGAAACCCCCAACAGACCTATGGACACAGCCTTACTTCTCCTTGGAGCAGCCATCAGGGAACCATTTAGTAGGAACAGCCGAATATGGAACCCTTTTCGTTCTTTGGACACCTCCTATAACTTGTATGGCGACTTCGGGGACCTTCATTTCGTACTCAGTTGGTACCCCTATTCATCGAGGGTGTAGGGGTACGGCCTACTCCGGGAATTCGGTTGGAACAGGAAGGGGAAGATGATAAAACCCAAGGTGGTGGTAGTGGGTTCATATCGAGAAGGGGACAACAGAGACCGTTGAACTATGCCGAACTGGTCAACTATCGGGGGGAGGGATTGGTCCGAGCTGTTGGTCACGCCGAACTAGCTACGTCCCAGGGCTGGAAGGGAATGGTGCGGATCGTCGGGCAATGCCAACTGATCTCGTACCAGATGGGAAGGAAAGGGGGGAAGTCTAGGGAGAGTAAGAAAGGAAGGCAACGGAAAGCTAGACCAACTGGAGAACACTGCAGAGTGTCGGAATGTCGCTATCCGCCAAGGACTCCAAACCGATTCTGAAGCTGAGTTGTCTAGGAAGATGGAAATGATTCGTTCTTCAAGGTCCGTTACAGCTCTTTAACCTTTCTTGCCTTTATTGGTCTTTTTCGGGGGGGGGGGGGGGGGGGGGGGTACAGCCAAGCACACGATGTGTCGTTGTAGCGATGTATAGTAATTTACAATTATAATCGTTTCTCCGTGCATCTGTTTGCATACCCTCCAGGCGCAAATATGTTCAATCAGTCAGACATACTAAACATACTGCCACCTTAAAATTGGCAAATTTTAACCGTCTCTGTCTAAGTTTGGTAACACGCATAGCTTTACAATCGGTCTTATAACTTGAACGCCCTTACTTGTTCGCAATGTTACTACTCTAACGGTTCCGTCTTTACCTGGATGACATTCGGTGACGCGCGCTAATGGCCACCTAGTTGATAGAACGTTGTCTTCTTTGATGATTACGAGAGTGCCAGGAGTGATTTGGTTTGCACTACGGTTCAGCCATTTAGTCCGACTCTGTAATTTTTGGAGATATTCCGTATGCCATCTGTCCCAAAACCGTGCCATAAGTTGTTGAACATGTCTCCAATGACTAAGACGATTCTCCGGAAGGTTGCTTGCATCAATATCCGGAACTTGGTGTAACGGTGATCCGATGAGAAAATGAGCCGGAGTCAGTGCCGCGACGTCGTTTGGGTCATCGCTCAACGGGGTTATTGGTCGGGAATTGAGGCAACTCTCGATTTCAGTAAGAAGAGTTTGCATGTCTTCAAACGATATAGTTGAAGTTCCCAACACTCGAAGCAGGTGATGCTTCGTTGACCGGACTGCTGCCTCCCACAATCCACCGAAGTGCGGAGCTCTAGGTGGGATGAATTTCCACGTTATTCCATTCTCCAAAGTCCAAGTTTGAAGTGATGCTTGATGATCATGGGAATGGAAAAGCTTGTACAACTCCTTCAACACGTTGTTCGCACCCTTAAAATTGGTAGCGTTATCTGAATGTAATTCAGAAGGTAAACCACGACGAGCCACGAATCGACGCAATGCTGCCAGAAATGCTTCTGTCGTGAGATTGGACACCAGCTCGATGTGGATTGCCCGGGTAACGAAGCAGACGAAAATGGCAACATATGCCTTTGTTGCAACAGCTCTGCGATGTGGACCCTTCACCATAACTGGACCGCAGTTGTCGATTCCTGTCACCGTAAAAGGACGTGCTGCTTGGACTCGTCCAGTCGGTAATTCTGCCATCATTGCTTCTTCAGACGGAGGTTTTGCACGGAAACAGGTGAGGCATTGGTGGTAAATTCTTCGTGCAACGTTTCGTCCACCACTAATCCAGTAACGTTGTCGGCTGGTGTTTAACATTAACTGTGGTCCTGCATGAAGTAGGGTCTGGTGATAGTGCTTCATGATTAGACTGGCTAGCGGATGGTGACCTGGAACCAACATTGGGTGCTTGGCGTCTACAGGAAGTGATGAATTATGTAACCGTCCACCGACTCGTATTATGTCGTCTGTTCCTAGTTGCGGATTGAGCCATTTCAAATTTGAAGAGGGTGGAACTGGATTATGACGACGTAGCATTTTCAGCTCTGCTTTGAAGACATCTTGTTGAGCCAATCTGCACAATTCCCTTTCAGCTGCTTTGAGGTCATCCGTGGTAATTCCTTTGCCCTGGTATGAATGGCGTTTGGCGCATCGATTCATAAACTGTATCCAGTATGCGATCATGCGTCGTAGTTTTGAAAATGATGAATACAGGGTGAAGATGCGGTTGTGGGTGACTTCTGCTGTCGTGTATGCTGCGATGGACGTTCGTTGTTCTGTACTTGCAGCATCTGCATTTGCTGACGGTGATGTATTAGGCCAGGATGTTTCTGGTTGGTAGATCCACTTCGGTCCCTGCCACCAAAGGGAACTATTCAATAGGTCGACACTTAGGCATCCTCTGGATGCTAAGTCTGCAGCATTATCCACTCCGGGTATGTGGCGCCACGAGCAACCTTCGGTGATTTGTTGGATTTGCGCAACCCTGTTAGCAACAAATGGTTTCCAGGTAGTCGGAGAGGCCCGTAGCCAATGGAGCACGGTCATGGAGTCGGTCCAGAAAACAGTGGGTGCGGTGAGGTTTATGGCTTTCTTTACTCGTTCATACAGCTGACTCGACAGATGGGCTGCGCAAAGTTCCAACCTGGCTATGGAATGTCTGCTTTTCAACGGAGTCACCTTTGATTTCGAAACGAAGAGTTGCATCGTGATGGTTCCAGCCATATCCTCACTCCGGATATAACAGCATGCGGCGTAACCCTTTTCGGAAGCATCACAGAACAGGTG
The DNA here is from genome assembly GCF_013141755.1 of Anopheles stephensi. Taxonomy (NCBI): domain Eukaryota; kingdom Metazoa; phylum Arthropoda; class Insecta; order Diptera; family Culicidae; genus Anopheles; species Anopheles stephensi. Next base: position 66,740 of record NW_023405407.1, on the reverse strand, counting down.
AAGTTGCAGATTTGATGATGCTTTGCCAACTGCTACACGAGGAATTTCAAGGTTCCGCAAATGGTCCAATTGTGACTGAAACTGCTCCCACTCCTTTTGCATCAATGCTGGAAGTTCGTTGTGCCATCCGATTGGTTGAGATTTCTCATTGGTTAGACTCCAGATTCGTTGCATGAACTGCTTTGCTGTTGCCTTTACGGGATCGACTATGCCCAATGGATCATATATCCGAGCGATACATGATAGAACTTTCGTCTTGGTGATAGGCCCACTTGCATCCGGGATGTTTATTTTGAAGCGTAGGGTGTCTGATGATGGATCCCAAACAAGGCCAAGTGTGGCCAAGGCTCCTTCGTCGCTGGTGCTTGAGAATGGACTCGCTGCTAAATCCTTTTCTTCGATGTCTGATAGGACCGCTGGTTCATTGGATGCCCATTTACGAATAGGGAATCCACCTTTCTTGCACAAATGCTCCATTTGATTTTGCAAGAGTTGAGCTGCTTCCAATGTACTATCGCCAGACACGAAATCGTCAACATAGAAGTCCTTAAAACGATTTGCAGCGACGGGAAACTCCTGTGAATGGTCATCGATAGTTTGCTTCAGTGATCTGACAGCTAAAAATGGAGCGGAAGCTGTCCCATAGGTGACGGTGTTCAATTCATATTCTTCGATGGGCTTGTCAGGAGATGATCGCCAGATAATTCGTTGAAGGGCACAGTCTTCCGGATGTACCCACACCTGCCTGTACATCTTGGCAACATCTGCAGTGAGTGCCACGATTCTTGTTCTGAATCGCAACAGAATTGAAAATGCATCTTCTTGGATGGTAGGCCCAGTCATTAAAGTATCGTTTAATGACAATCCCGATGTGGTGGTGCTCGATGCGTCAAAAACAACGCGACATTTGGTGGTGGTGCTGTCCGCCTTAAACACTGGATGGTGCGGGAGATAGTAGCTTTCTGGTGCGTCGGGATTCATGACTTTACTCATATGGCCCAGCCGAAGATACTCATCCATGAATTCGATGTACGCCTTTTTTGTCTCTGGTTCCTTTTGCAGACGTCGTTCAATGGCCAAAAATCGACGCAATGCTATCGATTTTGACTCTCCTAAGGTGCCAGCCATCTCAGGTTTTCTTGGAAGTCGTATGATGTATTTGCCTTCGTCATCTCGTGCTGTGGTTTGGTTGTAGAACGCTTCGCAGGCCTGTTCTTCGATACTCCAGCTTGAAGAACTGCTCAAATCTTCTATTTCGAAGAACCGTTTCATTAAGTCCTCCAATCCTGACGAATGGGTGGCCACTGCACAGATGGTTGGTGATGATGTTATGGAAACGGTTGCATTCCCACTTACTACCCATCCAAATTTGGTAGCTTGCAGCGTAGGATAGCCAGCTCCCAATGATATGCGTCCAGCTTCGAGAAGGTTGTAGAAGTACTCAGCTCCCAAGATGATGTCAATACAGCTTGCCGTGTTGAACGAGGGATCCGCTAATGTGCAATGGTTTGGGATGCTCCAATTATGAATGTTGAAGGATTCTCTTGGTAGATCAATGGATGGTTTTGATAGAATCAAGAACTCCACTGATGTTGAGTATGATGAGCAGCGGGACCGAATGGTAGCTCGGACCTTGTGACGAACATTTGCTCCTATGCTGCCACCAATGCCCGACAGGGGAAAATTTACCGATTGACTAGGTAAACGTAAAAGTTGGGCCAGCCTGCCAGATATGAAGTTGGATTGAGCACCACTGTCGAGTAAGGCCCTAGCTTGATGTTCTCTGCCATATTGATCAGTGATGAGCAGCAATACTGTAGACAATAGCACGGTAGTCATCGAATCACTGTTCACGTTCAATGCCACAGCAGGTAAACTCGATTGCTTGCCGGCAGAAGTCGATGGTTTCGAGGTGTTGCTCGGGTTTGATGATGGAGTTTCGTCAGTGTGCAGCAGCGTGTGATGTTTTTTGCGACACATTCGGCAGGTCGCTTTGGAGTAGCATTGGTTTGCCATGTGTCCTATGCCAAAACAGTTGTGACATCGTTTAAGCTGGGTGATTTTTCCCCTTTTCGCCATAGTGGATAAGCCGAGAAATGTGGGGCATTTGAAAATTGGTTGGTGTTCATTGCAAATCGGACAGTCGTACGTTGGTTGAGCAATGGTGGTGGTATACACCCTGGTAGCTGGAACTCTGCTCTTTGGTGATGTGGTTTCGGGAAGACAATGTTCCAACACTTCGCATTGTTTGCGTAGGAACTCCAATGTAGCATTTAGCTCTGGTGATTCTCCTGCCTTCAGAGTGCGTTCCCATAGTTTCCTTGTTTCAATGTCAAGACAAGATACCAGAATGTGGTTGATGATCAAGTTGCTGGTACCGTCCACCGGTTTGCCCATGTGTTTAAGACCGTCGACGTGAGACTTGCACTTCTCTATTAAATCGCGGAGGTTTTTTGCCGATTCTCTGGACACAGGCTTCATATGCAGTAATCCGCTGATGTGCTTGTCGATGAAAACGCGTGGATTTTCATATCGGCTCTCTAAAATTTCCCACGCACTAGTGAAATTGTTGCTACTGATGATGCTTGCATTAAGAATGCCTGCAGCGCTGCCTATCAAGGCGTTGTTAAGGTGGTGCAATTTCACAGCATCTGAGACATTTCATCGTTTCATAATGTCGGTAAACATAGCCTTGAACTTCGGCCAATGTTCATATTGACCATCAAACTTTGGTGTTGGGATTGATAACTGAGGCTGAGACACAACAGGAGTGTCAATCACGATCATTGGTTGTTCATTTGATGCCTCCAATCTTGATGCTATGATGGTGTATGTTTGCTGGAACTCTTCATCTTCTGCGAAGTCGTTGTTCAAGTCATCTGGCAAGAATTCGACTATTTGGTCCATGATTGCCTTTTGGGAAACCTTTAGTTCTTCGAGAATTCTTAGATGGACTCGAAGAGTGGCACCAGACACCGGGTTGTCTACTAGTTCCGATTTTAATTTATTCAACTTGCGTTGCACAGCTTGGTGCTTGATTCGTGCTACCCTTAATCCGTTCGGATTGGTTGGTGGGACTGGTATAAGGGATCTTGACGGAGCTGAATCACCCATTGTTGCGTTGTCGTTGAAAACTTCGACAGATTCCTCTGTCTTGCTAGGAGTATGAGCAAGCGGCATTGTCACACGGTGGAGCGCTGGTTGGAGAAGCGCACGACGCACAGAATTAGCTGGAACTGATGAGCACAACAAACAGGACTGGATAACCGGAACAGTGGAAACAGACACGCACGACGCACAAAAATGGTCAGCCGGAACACAGGAAACTGATGCACACGACGCGGAGGTTGCTTAGCTGGAACACAGGACACTGATGAGCACGGCACGCGCTGGTTGCTTAGCTGGAACACAGGACACTGATGAGCACGGCACGCGCTGGATACTGACGCGCACGACTCACAGGATGGTTGACTGGAACACAGGACGCTGGCACACACGATGCACTGGATGGTCGATGATCACGACACACAGGATGGTAACTGAGCACGGCACACAGGATAGTTAGCCAGAACACTGGAAACTGATGCACGCAACGCGCAGGTTGCTTAGCTGGAACACAGGACACTGAAGAGCACGGCACACGCTGGACACTGACGCACACGATTCACTGGATGGTCAGTCGGAACAAAGGACGCCGACGCATAAGACGCGCACGTCGCTTAGCCGGTATGCAGGAGACTGATGAGCACAGCACACAGGATGGTTGATGAGCACGGCACACAGAATGGTAACTGAGCAAGGCTCACAGGATGGTTAGCCGGAACACTGGAAACTGATGCACACGACGCGGAGGTTGCTTAAAGGATGGTTAGCCGGAACACAGGACGCTGGCACACACGATGCACTGGATGGTCGATGATCACGGCACACAGGATGGTTAACACTGGGGTCCCCTCGCTGTACGATTCACTTGGTGGTAAGAAGCGATGCACTTGGTGGTAAGCTGGAACGCGGGAGGGTGAACACTGAGGTCCCCTCGCTGTACGACTCCGACAGGAACGATGCACTTGGTGGTAAGCCGGAACGCGGGAGGGTGAACACTGGGGTCCCCTCGCTGTACGACTTCGCCAGGAACGATGCACTTGGTGGTAAGCCAGAACGCGGGAGGGGTGAACACTGGGGTCCTCACGCTGTACGACTCCGACAGGAACGGTGCGTTTGGTGATAACACGCACGGTACTTGGAACGCGCAAGTATGGTCCGGGCGAACGCAATTGTTCGAAGAACGCCAAGATCCATCCGGTTCGAAGGACCAAAATGTAGGGGTACGGCCTACTCCGGGAATTCGTTTGGAACAGGAAGGGGAAGATGATAAAACCCGAGGTGGTGGTAGTGGGTTAATATCGAGAAGGAGACAACAGAGACCGTTGAACTATGCCGAACTGGTCAACTATCGGGGGGAGGGATTGGTCCGAGCTGTTGGTCACGCCGAACTAGCTTCGTCCCAGGGCTGGAAGGGAATGGTGCGGATCGTCGGGCAATGCCAACTGATCTCGTACCAGATGGGAAGGAAAGGGGGGAAGTCTAGGGAGAGTAAGAAAGGATGGCAACGGAAAGCTAGACCAACTGGAGAACACTGCAGAGTGTCGGAATGTCGCTACCCGCCAAGGACTCCAAACCGATTCTGAAGCTGAGTTGTCTAGGAAGATGGAAATGATTCGTTCTTCAAGGTCCGTTACAGCTCTTTAACCTTTCTTGCCTTTATTGGTCTTTTTCGGGGGGGTACAGCCAAGCACACGATGTGTCGTTGTAGCGATGTATAGTAATTTACAATTATAATCGTTTCTCCGTGCATCTGTTTGCATACCCTCCAGGCGCAAATATGTTCAATCAGTCAGACATACTAAACAGAGGGTATCGCTGTGATACCCCCAACAGACCTTTGGACACAGCCTTACTACTCGTTAGAGCAGCCATCAGAGAACCATATAGTAGGAACAGCCGAATATGGAACCCTTTTCGTTCTTTGGACACCTCCTACAACTTGTATGGCGACTTCGGGGATCTTTCGTACTCAGTTGGTACCCCTATGCATCTAGGGTATCGCTGTGATACCCCCAACAGACCTTTGGACACAGCCTTACTACACCTTGGAGCAGCCATAAGAGAACCATATAGTAGGAACAGCCGAATATGGAACCCTTTTCGTTCTTTGGACACCTCCTACAACTTGGATGGCGACTATGGGGGCCTTCATTTCGTACTCACTTGGTACCCCTATTCATCGAGGGTATCGCTGTGATACCCCCAACAGACCTTTGGACACCGTCTTACTACTCGTTAAAGCAGCCATCAGAGAACCATATAGTAGGAACAGCCGAATATGGAACCCTTTCCGTTCTTTGGACACCTCCTATAACTTGTATGGCGACAATCGGGAACCTTCATTTCGTACTCAGTTGGTACCCCTATTCATCTAGGGTATCGCTTTGAAACCCCCAACAGACCTTTGGACACAGCCTTACTACTCCTTGGAGCAGCCATCAGGGAACCATATAGTAGGAACAGCCAAAATGGAACCCTTTTCGTTCTTTGGACACCTCCTACAACTTGTATGGCGACTATGGGGACCTTCATTTCGTACTCAGTTGATACCCCTATTCATCGAGGGTATCGCTTTGAAACCCCCAACAGACCTTTGGACACAGCCTTACTACTCCTTGGAGCAGCCGTCAGGGAACCATTTAGTAGGAACAGCCGATTATGGAACCCTTTTCGTTCTTTGGACACCTCCTATAACTTTCATGGCGACTATGGGGACCTTCACATCGTACTCAGTTGGTACCCCTATTCATCGAGGGTATCGCTGTGATATCACCAACTGACCTTTGGACACAGCCTTACTATTCCTTGGAGCAGCCATCACAGAACCAAATAGTAGGAACAGCCGATTATGGAACCCTTTTCGTTCTTTGGACACCTCCTATAACATGTATGGCGACTTCGGGGACCTTCATTTCGTACTCAGTTGGTACCCAGTTGGGGGTATTCATCGAGGGTATCGCTGTGATACCCCCAACAGACCTTTGGACACAGCCTTACTACTCCTTGGAGCAGCCATCAGAGAACCATATAGTAGGAACAGCCGAATATGGAACCCTTTTCGTTCTTTGGACACCTCCTACAACTTGTATGGCGACTATGGGGACCTTCATTTCGTACTCAGTTGGTACCCCTATTCATGGAGGGTATCGCTGTGATACCCCCAACAGACCTTTGGACACAGCCTTACTACTCCTTGGAGCAGCCATCAGAGAACCATGTAGTAGGAACAGCCGAATATGGAACCCTTTTCGTTCTTTGGACACCTCCTATAACTTTTATGGCGACTATGGGGACCTTCATTTCGTACTCAGTTGGTACCCCTATTCATCTAGGGTATCGCTTTGAAACCCCCAACAGACCTTTGGACACAGCCTTACTTCTCCTTGGAGCAGCCATCAGGGAACCATTTAGTAGGAACAGCCGAATATGGAACCCTGTTCGTTCTTTGGACACCTCCTATAACTTGTATGGCGACTTCGGGGACCTTCATTTCGTACTCAGTTGGTACCCAGTTGGGGGTATTCATCGAGGGTATCGCTGTGATACCCCCAACAGACCTTTGGACACAGCCTTACTACTCCTTGGAGCAGCCATCAGGGAACCATATAGTAGGAACAGCCGAACATGGAACCCTTTTCGTTCTTTGGACACCTCCTACAACTTGAATGGCGACTATGGGGACCTTCATTTCGTACTCACTTGGTACCCCTATTCATCGAGGGTATCGCTGTGATACCCCCAACAGACCTTTGGACACCGTCTTACTACTCGTTAGAGCAGCCATCAGAGAACCATATAATAGGAACAGCCGAATATGAAACCCTTTCCGTTCTTTGGACACCTCCTATAACTTGTATGGCGACTTCGGGGACCTTCATTTCGTACTCAGTTGGTACCCCTATTCATCGAGGGTCCGGTTCGAAGGACCAAAATGTAGGGGTACGGCCTACTCCGGGAATTCGGTTGGAACAGGAAGGGGAAGATGATAAAACCCGAGGTGGTGGTAGTGGGTTAATATCGAGAAGGGGACAACAGAGACCGTTGAACTATGCCGAACTGGTCAACTATCGGGGGGAGGGATTGGTCCGAGCTGTTGGTCACGCCGAACTAGCTACGTCCCAGGGCTGGAAGGGAATGGTGCGGATCGTCGGGCAATGCCAACTGATCTCGTACCAGATGGGAAGGAAAGGGGGGAAGTCTAGGGAGAGTAAGAAAGGAAGGCAACGGAAAGCTAGACCAACTGGAGAACACTGCAGAGTGTCGGAATGTCGCTACCCGCCAAGGACTCCAAACCGATTCTGAAGCTGAGTTGACGAGGAAGATGGAAATGATTCGTTCTTCAAGGTCCGTTACAGCTCTTTAACCTTTCTTGCCTTTATTGGTCTTTTTCGGGGGGGGGGGGGGGTACAGCCAAGCACACGATGTGTCGTTGTAGCGATGTATAGTAATTTACAATTATAATCGTTTCTCCGTGCATCTGTTTGCATACCCTCCAGGCGCAAATATGTTCAATCAGTCAGACATACTAAACATACTGCCACCTTAAAATTGGCAAATTTTAACCGTCTCTGTCTAAGTTTGGTAACACGCATAGCTTTACAATCGGTCTTATAACTTGAACGCCCTTACTTGTTCGCAATGTTACTACTCTAACGGTTCCGTCTTTACCTGGATGACATTCGGTGACGCGCGCTAATGGCCACCTAGTTGATAGAACGTTGTCTTCTTTGATGATTACGAGAGTGCCAGGAGTGATTTGGTTTGCACTACGGTTCAGCCATTTAGTCCGACTCTGTAATTTTTGGAGATATTCCGTATGCCATCTGTCCCAAAACCGTGCCATAAGTTGTTGAACATGTCTCCAATGACTAAGACGATTCTCCGGAAGGTTGCTTGCATCAATATCCGGAACTTGGTGTAACGGTGATCCGATGAGAAAATGAGCCGGAGTCAGTGCCGCGACGTCGTTTGGGTCATCGCTCAACGGGGTTATTGGTCGGGAATTGAGGCAACTCTCGATTTCAGTAAGAAGAGTTTGCATGTCTTCAAACGATAAAGTTGACGTTCCCAACACTCGAAGCAGGTGATGCTTCGTTGACCGGACTGCTGCCTCCCACAATCCACCGAAGTGCAGAGCTCTAGGTGGGATGAATTTCCACGTTATTCCATTCTCCAAAGTCCAAGTTTGAAGTGATGCTTGATGATCATGGGAATGGAAAAGCTTGTACAACTCCTTCAACACGTTGTTCGCACCCTTAAAATTGGTAGCGTTATCTGAATGTAATTCAGAAGGTAAACCACGACGAGCCACGAATCGACGCAATGCTGCCAGAAATGCTTCTGTCGTGAGATTGGACACCAGCTCGATGTGGATTGCCCGGGTAACGAAGCAGACGAAAATGGCAACATATGCCTTTGTTGCAACAGCTCTGCGATGTGGACCCTTCACCATAACTGGACCGCAGTAGTCGATTCCTGTCACCGTAAAAGGACGTGCTGCTTGGACTCGTCCAGTCGGTAATTCTGCCATCATTGCTTCTTCAGACGGAAGTTTTGCACGGAAACAGGTGAGGCATTGGTGGTAAATTCTTCGTGCAACGTTTCGTCCACCACTAATCCAGTAACGTTGTCGGCTGGTGTTTAACATTAACTGTGGTCCTGCATGAAGTAGGGTCTGGTGATAGTGCTTCATGATTAGACTGGCTAGCGGATGGTGACCTGGAACCAACATTGGGTGCTTGGCGTCTACAGGAAGTGATGAATTATGTAACCGTCCACCGACTCGTATTATGTCGTCTGTTCCTAGTTGCGGATTGAGCCATTTCAAATTTGAAGAGGGTGGAACTGGATTATGACGACGTAGCATTTTCAGCTCTGCTTTGAAGACATCTTGTTGAGCCAATCTGCACAATGCCCTTTCAGCTGCTTTGAGGTCATCCGTGGTAATTCCTTTGCCCTGGTATGAATGGCGTTTGGCGCATCGATTCATAAACTGTATCCAGTATGCGATCATGCGTCGTAGTTTTGAAAATGATGAATACAGGGTGAAGATGCGGTTGTGGGTGACTTCTGCTGTCGTGTATGCTGCGATGGACGTTCGTTGTTCTGTACTTGCAGCATCTGCATTTGCTGACGGTGATGTATTAGGCCAGGATGTTTCTGGTTGGTAGATCCACTTCGGTCCCTGCCACCAAAGGGAACTATTCAATAGGTCGACACTTAGGCATTCTCTGGATGCTTAGTCTGCAGGATTATCCACTCCGGGTATGTGGCGCCACGAGCAACCTTCGGTGATTTGTTGGATTTGCGCAACCCTGTTAGCAACAAATGGTTTCCAGGTAGTCGGAGAGGCCCGTAGCCAATGGAGCACGGTCATGGAGTCGGTCCAGAAAACAGTGGGTGCGGTGAGGTTTATGGCTTTCTTTACTCGTTCATACAGCTGACTCGACAGATGGGCTGCGCAAAGTTCCAACCTGGCTATGGAATGTCTGCTTTTCAACGGAGTCACCTTTGATTTCGAAACGAAGAGTTGCATCGTGATGGTTCCAGCCATATCCTCACTCCGGATATAACAGCATGCGGCGTAACCCTTTTCGGAAGCATCACAGAACAGGTGAAGTTGCAGATTTGATGATGCTTTGCCAACTGCTACACGAGGAATTTCAAGGTTCCGCAAATGGTCCAATTGTGACTGAAACTGCTCCCACTCCTTTTGCATCAATGCTGGAAGTTCGTTGTGCCATCCGATTGGTTGAGATTTCTCATTGGTTAGACTACAGATTCGTTGCATGAACTGCTTTGCTGTTGCCTTCACGGGATCGACTATGCCCAATGGATCATATATCCGAGCGATACATGATAGAACTTTCGTCTTGGTGATAGGCCCACTTGCATCCGGGATGTTTATTTTGAAGCGTAGGGTGTCTGATGATGGATCCCAAACAAGTCCAAGTGTGGCCAAGGCTCCTTCGTTGCTGGTGCTTGAGAATGGACTCGCTGCTAAATCCTTTTCTTCGATGTCTGATAGGACCGCTGGTTCATTGGATGCCCATTTACGAATAGGGAATCCATCTTTCTTGCACAAATGCTCCATTTGATTTTGCAAGAGTTGAGCTGCTTCCAATGTACTATCGCCAGACACGAAATCGTCAACATAGAAGTCCTTAAAACGATTTGCAGCGACGGGAAACTCCTGTGAATGGTCATCGATAGTTTGCTTCAGTGATCTGACAGCTAAAAATGGAGCGGAAGCTGTCCCATAGGTGACGGTGTTCAATTCATATTCTTCGATGGGCTTGTCAGGAGATGATCGCCAGATAATTCGTTGAAGGGCACGGTCTTCCGGATGTACCCACACCTGCCTGTACATCTTGGCAACATCTGCGGTGAGTGCCACGATTCTTGTTCTGAATCGCAACAGAATTGAAAATGCATCTTCTTGGATGGTAGGCCCAGTCATTAAAGTATCGTTTAATGACAATCCCGATGTGGTGGTGCTCGATGCGTCAAAAACAACGCGACATTTGGTGGTGGTGCTGTCCGCCTTAAACACTGGATGGTGCGGGAGATAGTAGCTTTCTGGTGCGTCGGGATTCATGACTTTACTCATATGGCCCAGCCGAAGATACTCATCCATGAATTCGATGTACGCCTTTTTTGTCTCTGGTTCCTTTTGCAGACGTCGTTCAATGGCCAAAAATCGACGCAATGCTATCGATTTTGACTCTCCTAAGGTGCCAGCCATCTACGAGACGAAAGGCGGCCGGCCTATACTGCAGCGAGGGCAGCACTGGATCGAGCGGTCAAGGCCAGCAAGAAGGCCAGCAGCGACGAGTTGCCCGAACAGCTGGGGCCTCACGGATTCGGGCCCGGCTACAAAATCAAGAAGCAGCAATGGGAAGGAGCTCGCGTGCCTATGGAACGGGATCCCACTAAACTGCGCCACATCGTCGGGGAGCTCTTTCCAGAGCGGCCACCTATGGAGTGGCCAACATTGGCAGAATGGACGGATCAGGACTCGGAGCGGGATCCAGTTACTGAGGACGAGTTGGTGAGCATTGCACAATCGCTCAACCCACAGCGCGCCCCCGGTGATGATAACATCCCGAACGTGGCCCTGATAACAGCGATGAAGGCTTTTCCCGGCGTCTTCAGGAGAACGTTCCAGCACTACATTAACTGCGGCCACTTCCCGGAGGAATGGAAAAGGCAACGATTGGTGCTGTTCTCCAAGGCAGGGAAACCACCCGGGGAGTCGTCGTCGTACCGGCCAATCTGTCTGCTGAGCGTCCTTGGTAAAGTGCTTGAGCGACTCATACAGCGCAGGCTCACGGATCATCTCGATGCCACGGGAGGACTGGCTGATGCTCAGTATGGATTCCGGAAAGGACGCTCCACTATGGACGCCATCAACAGGGTGCTCGCCAACGGAAGAGTTGCGCTGGACAAGAAGCGCAAAGGCGACCGACTGTGTGCGATGGTGACAATCGACGTGAAGAACTTCTTCAACATGGCCAACTGGACAGCGATTGGAGAAGCTCTGCAGAGAAGAAACACGCCACCGTACCTTCAGGCGATGCTGCGGAACTACTTCGTCAATCGCACACTCCACTACGAGACGGATGAAGGGCTGGTTTCGCAACCAGTGTCGGCTGGTGTTCCGCAGGGTTCGGTTTTAGGTCCAACACTCTGGAACGTCATGTACGACGATCTTCTCCGTGTGGAGTTGTCCGGGAAGCGGGCGGACATCATCGGATTTGCTGACGACGTGGCCTTCACCCTCATCGGTAGAGATACGCAGGAAGTCAGCGACCATGCTACGAGGAACCTTGAGACGATCGAGCGCTGGATGAGCGGAGTTGGTCTACAGCTGGCCCACCAAAAGACCGGCTACATGATCTTCTGCACCCATCACAACCCGCAGATAGGCCAACTGACTGCGGGTGGGCACACGATTAACTCGGAGGAATCGCTCAAGTACCTAGGGGTCGAACTCTGCCGCAAACAGCACCACGGCCGGCATCTGGAGAAGGTGTGCACCAAGGCATCTCGAATAACGAATGCCCTGACCGCCTTGATGCCGAACAAATGTGGACCAAAGAGCAGCAGAAGGAGACCGCTGGTCAACGTGGGGAACAGCATCGTACGCTATGCGGCACCGGCGTGGGGACGGTCACTTCTTCAAAAGGAGATCCATCGCACCACGATCCAGAGGACGCATTGGACAGGGGTACTTCGAGTTGCCAGCGCCTTTCAGACGACCTCATACGACGCCGCCTGTGTGGTTGCTAGTACCATCCCGTTAGTTCTTCTCCTAGAGGAGGACATACGCTACCACGACGAGAAGGCAGCGCGGGGCGGTCCAGCACCAGGAATACGAGAACGGCAGCGTGAGGAGACGCTGAGACGCTGGCAGCAACAGTGGACAGCTGGAGCAGAACAACAGAGAGCGCCGGGTTTGAAGACGAGGAGAATGATCCCAGACATTATGTCCTGGGTGAATCGCAAGCACGGAGAAGTTGACTTTTACGTTTCCCAACTATTTACAGGTCATGGATTTCTCCGGAGCTACTTCGTCGACAAAGGCATCCTGGACGGCTCGCCAAACTGCCCGGTGTGTGAAAACACCGTGGAGGATGTCGAGCATGTCATGTTTCACAGTCCACGGTTCGCTCGGGCACAGCAGGAGATGCAACAGCAGTGCCACACCCGCCTCACGATGAACAATCTAGCGGCGGAAATGTGTGCAAGCAGCAGTACATGGGAGGCGGTTCGAACTGCCGCTCGGACGATCTTCAAAACACTTCAACTGAGGTGGAATGAGGAGAGTCCGCCAACGGCAAGACGACGGCGACAACATCGACAGCGGACGAGAGAGCAAGCTGGGCATTAATAACTTCCTCTTTTCCACAACATAGGACACCAAATTTGGATGCAGCAGCGGCAGCGACGAGTAACCAGGGCCTTTGCTTGAGCAAAAACCCGCCCGGTAGTTACGGCAACGGACGAGCGGATTGGAGCAGCACTGGCAGAAGGAAGACGCGAAGCAGCAGCAGCAGCACAGACAACTAGGACGACAACAACAGCAAGGGTGCACAGCATACACGTCCCTACATGGAGTACTTCGCACTTCAGCGCATCGGCAGGGGTCGGATCAGGTCGAGGAGTGGTTTAGTGAGGTCCCACCGGTTGCCAAGTCCGCTTCTCGGGCCTGGTGTCACGGTGAATCCCACATAACCCAGATCGGGGAGCATTGTCATGCCGTGACATGCCCCCGTGACGGTGTACCTTTTGAAGGTTCCCTCCCCGTAAACCAAAAAAAAAAAAAAAAAAAAAAAAAAAAGAAAAAAAAAAAGGTGCCAGCCATCTCAGGTTTTCTTGGAAGTCGTACGATGTATTTGCCTTCGTCATCTCGTGCTGTGGTTTGGTTGTAGAACGCTTCGCAGGCCTGTTCTTCGATACTCCAGCTTGAAGAACTGCTCAAATCTTCTATTTCGAAGAACCGTTTCATTAAGTCCTCCAATCCTGACGAATGGGTGGCCACTGCACAGATGGTTGGTGATGATGTTATGGAAACGGTTGCATTCCCACTTACTACCCATCCAAATTTGGTAGCTTGCAGCGTAGGATAGCCAGCTCCCAATGATATGCGTCCAGCTTCGAGAAGGTTGTAGAAGTACTCAGCTCCCAAGATGATGTCAATACAGCTTGCCGTGTTGAACGAGGGATCCGCTAATGTGCAATGGTTTGGGATGCTCCAATTATGAATGTTGAAGGATTCTCTTGGTAGATCAATGGATGGTTTTGATAGAATCAAGAACTCCACTGATGTTGAGTATGATGAGCAGCGGGACCGAATGGTAGCTCGGACCTTGTGACGAACATTTGCTCCTATGCTGCCACCAATGCCCGACAGGGGAATATTTACCGATTGACTAGGTAAACGTAAAAGTTGGGCCAGCCTGCCAGATATGAAGTTGGATTGAGCACCATTGTCAAGTAAGGCCCTAGCTTGATGTTCTCTGCCATATTGATCAGTGATGAGCAGCAATACTGTAGACAATAGCACGGTAGTCATCGAATCACTGTTCACGTTCAATGCCACAGCAGGTAAACTCGATTGCTTGCCGGCAGAAGTCGATGGTTTCGAGGTGTTGCTCGGGTTTGATGATGGAGTTTCGTCAGTGTGCAGCAGCGTGTGATGTTTTTTGCGACACATTCGGCAGGTCGCTTTGGAGTAGCATTGGTTTGCCATGTGTCCTATGCCAAAACAGTTGTGACATCGTTTAAGCTGGGTGATTTTTCCCCTTTTCGCCATAGTGGATAAGCCGAGAAATGTGGGGCATTTGAAAATTGGATGGTGTTCATTGCAAATCGGACAGTCGTACGTTGGTGGAGCAATGGTGGTGGTATACACCCTGGTAGCTGGAACTCTGCTCTTTGGTGATGTGGTTTCGGGAAGACAATGTTCCAACACTTCGCATTGTTTGCGTAGGAACTCCAATGTAGCATTTAGCTCTGGTGATTCTCCTGCCTTCAGAGTGCGTTCCCATAGTTTCCTTGTTTCAATGTCAAGACAAGATACCAGAATGTGGTTGATGATCAAGTTGCTGGTACCGTCCACCGGTTTGCCCATGTGTTTAAGACCGTCGACGTGAGACTTGCACTTCTCTATTAAATCGCGGAGGTTTTTTGCCGATTCTCTGGACACAGGCTTCATATGCAGTAATCCGCTGATGTGCTTGTCGATGAAAACGCGTGGATTTTCATATCGGCTCTCTAAAATTTCCCACGCACTAGTGAAATTGTTGCTACTGATGATGCTTGCATTAAGAATGCCTGCAGTGCTGCCTATCAAGGCGTTGTTAAGGTGGTGCAATTTCACAGCATCTGAGACATTTGATCGTTTCATAATGTCGGTAAACATAGCCTTGAACTTCGGCCAATGTTCATATTGACCATCAAACTTTGGTGTTGGGATTGATAACTGAGGCTGAGACACAACAGGAGTGTCAATCACGATCATTGGTTGTTCATTTGATGCCTCCAATCTTGATGCTATGATGGTGTATGTTTGCTGGAACTCTTCATCTTCTGCGAAGTCGTTGTTCAAGTCATCTGGCAAGAATTCGACTATTTGGTCCATGATTGCCTTTTGGGAAACCTTTAGTTCTTCGAGAATTCTTAGATGGACTCGAAGAGTGGCACCAGACACCGGGTTGTCTACTAGTTCCGATTTTAATTTATTCAACTTGCGTTGCACAGCTTGGTGCTTGATTCGTGCTACCCTTAATCCGTTCGGATTGGTTGGTGGGACTGGTATAAGGGATCTTGACGGAGCTGAATCACCCATTGTTGCGTTGTCGTTGAAAACTTCGACAGATTCCTCTGTCTTGCTAGGAGTATGAGCAAGCGGCATTGTCACACGGTGGAGCGCTGGTTGGAGAAGCGCACGACGCACAGAATTAGCTGGAACTGATGAGCACAACAAACAGGACTGGATAACCGGAACACAGGAAACTGATGCACACGACGCGGAGGTTGCTTAGCTGGAACACAGGACACTGATGAGCACGGCACGCGCTGGTTGCTTAGCTGGAACACAGGACACTGATGAGCACGGCACGCGCTGGTTGCTTAGCTGGAACACAGGACACTGATGAGCACGGCACGCGCTGGATACTGACGCGCACGACTCACAGGATGGTTGACTGGAACACAGGACGCTGGCACACACGATGCACTGGATGGTCGATGATCACGACACACAGGATGGTAACTGAGCACGGCACACAGGATAGTTAGCCAGAACACTGGAAACTGATGCACGCAACGCGCAGGTTGCTTAGCTGGAACACAGGACACTGAAGAGCACGGCACACGCTGGACACTGACGCACACGATTCACTGGATGGTCAGTCGGAACAAAGGACGCCGACGCATAAGACGCGCACGTCGCTTAGCCGGTATGCAGGAGACTGATGAGCACAGCACACAGGATGGTTGATGAGCACGGCACACAGAATGGTAACTGAGCAAGGCTCACAGGATGGTTAGCCGGAACACTGGAAACTGATGCACACGACGCGGAGGTTGCTTAAAGGATGGTTAGCCGGAACACAGGACGCTGGCACACACGATGCACTGGATGGTCGATGATCACGGCACACAGGATGGTTAACACTGGGGTCCCCTCGCTGTACGATTCACTTGGTGGTAAGAAGCGATGCACTTGGTGGTAAGCTGGAACGCGGGAGGGGTGAACACTGGGGTCCCCTCGCTGTACGACTCCGACAGGAACGATGCACTTGGTGGTGAGCCGGAACGCGGGAGGGTGAACACTGGGGTCCCCTCGCTGTACGACTCCGCCAGGAACGATGCACTTGGTGGTAAGCCAGAACGCGGGAGGGGTGAACACTGGGGTCCTCACGCTGTACGCCTCCGACAGGAACGGTGCGTTTGGTGATAACACGCACGGTACTTGGAACGCGCAAGTATGGTCCGGACGAACGCAATTGTTCCAAGAACGCCAAGATCCATCCGGTTCGAAGGACCAAAATGTAGGGGTACGGCCTACTCCGGGAATTCGGTTGGAACAGGAAGGGGAAGATGATAAAACCCAAGGTGGTGGTAGTGGGTTCATATCGAGAAGAGGACAACAGAGACCGTTGAACTATGCCGAACTGGTCAACTATCGGGGGGAGGGATTGGTCCGAGCTGTTGGTCACGCCGAACTAGCTACGTCCCAGGGCTGGAAGGGAATGGTGCAGATCGTCGGGCAATGCCAACTGATCTCGTACCAGATGGGAAGGAAAGGGGGGAAGTCTAGGGAGAGTAAGAAAGGAAGGCAACGGAAAGCTAGACCAACTGGAGAACACTGCAGAGTGTCGGAATGTCGCTATCCGCCAAGGACTCCAAACCGATTCTGAAGCTGAGTTGTCTAGGAAGATGGAAATGATTCGTTCTTCAAGGTCCGTTACAGCTCTTTAACCTTTCTTGCCTTTATTGGTCTTTTTCGGGGGGGTACAGCCAAGCACACGATGTGTCGTTGTAGCGATGTATAGTAATTTACAATTATAATCGTTTCTCCGTGCATCTGTTTGCATACCCTCCAGGCGCAAATATGTTCAATCAGTCAGACATACTAAACAGAGGGTATCGCTGTGATACCCCCAACAGACCTTTGGACACAGCCTTACTACTCGTTACAGCAGCCATCAGAGAACCATATAGTAGGAACAGCCGAATATGGAACCCTTTTCGTTCTTTGGACACCTCCTACAACTTGTATGGCGACTATGGGAACCTTCATTTCGTACTCAGTTGATACCCCTATTCATCGAGGGTATCGCTGTGATACCCCCAACAGACCTTTGGACACCGTCTTACTACTCGTTAGAGCAGCCATCAGGGAACCATATAGTAGGAACAGCCGAATATGGAACCCTTTTCGTTCTTTGGACACCTCCTATAACTTGTATGGCGACTTCGGGGACCTTTCGTAATCAGTTGGTACCCCTATGCATCTAGGGTATCGCTGTGATACCCCCAACAGACCTTTGGACACAGCCTTACTACTCCTTGGAGCAGCCATCAGAGAACCATATAGTTGGAACAGCCGATTATGGAACCCTTTTCGTTCTTTGGACACCTCCTATAACTTGTATGGCGACTTCGGGGATCTTCATTTCGTACTCAGTTGGTACCCTTATTCATCGAAGGTATCGCTGTGATACCCCCAACAGACCTTTGGACACAGCCTTACTATTCCTTGGAGCAGCCATCAGAGAACCATATAGTAGGAACAGCCGAATATGAAACCCTTTTCGTTCTTTGGACACCTCCTATAACTTGTATGGCGACTATGGGGACCTTCATATCGTACTCATTTGGTACCCCTATTCATCGAGGGTATCGCTGTGATACCCCCAACAGACCTTTGGACACCGTCTTACTACTCGTTAGAGCAGCCATCAGAGAACCATATAGTAGGAACAGCCGAATATGGAACCCTTTCCGTTCTTTGCACACCTCCTATAACTTGTATGGCGACTATGGGAACCTTCTTTTCGTACTCAGTTGGTACCCCTATTCATCTAGGGTATCGCTGTGATACCCCCAACAGACCTTTGGACACAGCCTTACTACTCCTTGGAGCAGCCATCAGAGAACCATTTAGTAGGAACAGCCGAATATGGAACCCTTTTCGTTCTTTGGACACCTCCTATAACTTTTATGGCGACTATGGGGACCTTCATTTCGTACTCAGTTGGTACCCCTATTCATCTAGGGTATCGCTTTGAAACCCCCAACAGACCTTTGGACACAGCCTTACTTCTCCTTGGAGCAGCCATCAGGGAACCATTTAGTAGGAACAGCCGAATATGGAACCCTGTTCGTTCTTTGGACACCTCCTATAACTTGTATGGCGACTTCGGGGACCTTCATTTCGTACTCAGTTGGTACCCAGTTGGGGGTATTCATCGAGGGTATCGCTGTGATACCCCCAACAGACCTTTGGACACAGCCTTACTACTCCTTGGAGCAGCCATCAGAGAACCATATAGTAGGAACAGCCGAATATGGAACCCTTTTCGTTATTTGGACACCTCCTACAACTTGTATGGCGACTATGGGGACCTTCATTTCGTACTCAGTTGATACCCCTATTCATCGAGGGTATCGCTGTGATATCCCCAACAGACCTTTGGACACAGCCTTACTACTCCTTGGAGCAGCCATCAGAGAACCATTTAGTAGGAACAGCCGAATATGGAACCCTTTTCGTTCTTTGGACACCTCCTATAACTTTTATGACGACTATGGGGACCTTCATTTCGTACTCAGTTGGTACCCCTATTCATCTAGGGTATCGCTTTGAAACCCCCAACAGACCTTTGGACACAGCCTTACTTCTCCTTGGAGCAGCCATCAGGGAACCATTTAGTAGGAACAGCCGAATATGGAACCCTGTTCGTTCTTTGGACACCTCCTATAACTTGTATGGCGACTTCGGGGACCTTCATTTCGTACTCAGTTGGTACCCAGTTGGGGGATTCATCGAGGGTATCGCTGTGATACCCCTAACAGACCTTTGGACACAGCCTTACTACTCCTTGGAGCAGCCATCAGGGAACCATATAGTAGGAACAGCCGAACATGGAACCCTTTTCGTTCTTTGGACACCTCCTACAACTTGAATGGCGACTATGGGGACCTTCATTTCGTACTCACTTGGTACCCTTATTCATCGAGGGAATCGCTGTGATACCCCCAACAGACCTTTGGACACAGCCTTACTATTCCTTGGAGCAGCCATCAGAGAACCATATAGTAGGAACAGCCGAATATGGAACCCTTTTCGTTCTTTGGACACCTCCTATAACTTGTATGGCGACTATGGGGACCTTCATTTCGTACTCACTTGGTACCCTTATTCATCGAGGGTATCGCTTTGATACCCCCAACAGACCTTTGGACACAGCCTTACTATTCCTTAGAGCAGTCATCAGAGAACCATATGGTAGGAACAGCCGAATATGGAACCCTTTTCGTTCTTTGGACACCTCCTATAACTTGTATGGCGACTAAGAGGACCTTCATTTCGTACTCAGTTGGTACCCAGTTGGGGGTATTCATCGAGGGTATCGCTGTGATACCCCCAACAGACCTTTGGACACAGCCTTACTACTCCTTGGAGCAGCCATCAGAGAACCATATAGTAGGAACAGCCGAATATGGAACCCTTTTCGTTCTTTGGACACCTCCTACAACTTGTATGGCGACTATGGGGACCTTCATTTCGTACTCAGTTGATACCCCTATTCATCGAGGGTATCGCTGTGATACCCCCAACAGACCTTTGGACACAGCCTTACTACTCCTTGGAGCAGCCATCAGAGAACCATTTAGTAGGAACAGCCGAATATGGAACCCTTTTCGTTCTTTGGACACCTCCTATAACTTTTATGACGACTATGGGGACCTTCATTTCGTACTCAGTTGGTACCCCTATTCATCTAGGGTATCGCTTTGAAACCCCCAACAGACCTTTGGACACAGCCTTACTTCTCCTTGGAGCAGCCATCAGGGAACCATTTAGTAGGAACAGCCGAATATGGAACCCTGTTCGTTCTTTGGACACCTCCTATAACTTGTATGGCGACTTCTGGGACCTTCATTTCGTACTCAGTTGGTACCCAGTTGGGGGATTCATCGAGGGTATCGCTGTGATACCCCTAACAGACCTTTGGACACAGCCTTACTACTCCTTGGAGCAGCCATCAGGGAACCATATAGTAGGAACAGCCGAACATGGAACCCTTTTCGTTCTTTGGACACCTCCTACAACTTGAATGGCGACTATGGGGACCTTCATTTCGTACTCACTTGTTACCCGTATTCATCGAGGGTATCGCTGTGATACCCCCAACAGACCTTTGGACACAGCCTTACTACTCCTTGGAGCAGCCATCAGGGAACCATATAGTAGGAACAGCCGAATATGGAACCCTTTTCGTTCTTTGGACACCTCCTACAACTTGAATGGCGACTATGGGGACCTTCATTTCGTACTCACTTGGTACCCCTATTCATCGAGGGAATCGCTGTGATACCCCCAACAGACCTTTGGACACAGCCTTACTATTCCTTGGAGCAGCCATCAGAGAACCATATAGTAGGAACAGCCGAATATGGAACCCTTTTCGTTCTTTGGACACCTCCTATAACTTGTATGGCGACTATGGGGACCTTCATTTCGTACTCACTTGGTACCCTTATTCATCGAGGGTATCGCTTTGATACCCCCAACAGACCTTTGGACACCGTCTTACTATTCCTTGGAGCAGCCATCAAAGAACCAAATAGTAGGAACAGCCGATTATGGAACCCTTTTCGTTCTTTGGACACCTCCTATAACATGTATGGCGACTTCGGGGACCTTCATTTCGTACTCAGTTGGTACCCCTATTCATCGAGGGTGTAGGGGTACGGCCTACTTTGGGAATTCGGTTGGAACAGGAAGGGGAAGATGATAAAACCCGAGGTGGTGGTAGTGGGTTAATATCGAGAAGGGGACAACAGAGACCGTTGAACTATGCCGAACTGGTCAACTATCGGGGGGAGGGATTGGTCCGAGCTGTTGGTCACGCCGAACTAGCTACGTCCCAGGGCTGGAAGGGAATGGTGCGGATCGTCGGGCAATGCCAACTGATCTCGTACCAGATGGGAAGGAAAGGGGGGAAGTCTAGGGAGAGTAAGAAAGGAAGGCAACGGAAAGCTAGACCAACTGGAGAACACTGCAGAGTGTCGGAATGTCGCTACCCGCCAAGGACTCCAAACCGATTCTGAAGCTGAGTTGTCTAGGAAGATGGAAATGATTCGTTCTTCAAGGTCCGTTACAGCTCTTTAACCTTTCTTGCCTTTATTGGTCTTTTTCGGGGGGGTACAGCCAAGCACACGATGTGTCGTTGTAGCGATGTATAGTAATTTACAATTATAATCGTTTCTCCGTGCATCTGTTTGCATACCCTCCAGGCGCAAATATGTTCAATCAGTCAGACATACTAAACATACTGCCACCTTAAAATTGGCAAATTTTAACCGTCTCTGTCTAAGTTTGGTAACACGCATAGCTTTACAATCGGTCTTATAACTTGAACGCCCTTACTTGTTCGCAATGTTACTACTCTAACGGTTCCGTCTTTTCCTGGATGACATTCGGTGACGCGCGCTAATGGCCACCTAGTTGATAGAACGTTGTCTTCTTTGATGATTACGAGAGTGCCAGGAGTGATTTGGTTTGCACTACGGTTCAGCCATTTAGTCCGACTCTGTAATTTTTGGAGATATTCCGTATGCCATCTGTCCCAAAACCGTGCCATAAGTTGTTGAACATGTCTCCAATGACTAAGACGATTCTCCGGAAGGTTGCTTGCATCAATATCCGGAACTTGATGTAACGGTGATCCGATGAGAAAATGAGCCGGAGTCAGTGCCGCGACGTCGTTTGGGTCATCGCTCAACGGGGTTATTGGTCGGGAATTGAGGCAACTCTCGATTTCAGTAAGAAGAGTTTGCATGTCTTCAAACGATAAAGTTGACGTTCCCAACACTCGAAGCAGGTGATGCTTCGTTGACCGGACTGCTGCCTCCCACAATCCACCGAAGTGCGGAGCTCTAGGTGGGATGAATTTCCACGTTATTCCATTCTCCAAAGTCCAAGTTTGAAGTGATGCTTGATGATCATGGGAATGGAAAAGCTTGTACAACTCCTTCAACACGTTGTTCGCACCCTTAAAATTGGTAGCGTTATCTGAATGTAATTCAGAAGGTAAACCACGACGAGCCACGAATCGACGCAATGCTGCCAGAAATGCTTCTGTCGTGAGATTGGACACCAGCTCGATGTGGATTGCCCGGGTAACGAAGCAGACGAAAATGGCAACATATGCCTTTGTTGCAACAGCTCTGCGATGTGGACCCTTCACCATAACTGGACCGCAGTAGTCGATTCCTGTCACCGTAAAAGGACGTGCTGCTTGGACTCGTCCAGTCGGTAATTCTGCCATCATTGCTTCTTCAGACGGAGGTTTTGCACGGAAACAGGTGAGGCATTGGTGGTAAATTCTTCGTGCAACGTTTCGTCCACCACTAATCCAGTAACGTTGTCGGCTGGTGTTTAACATTAACTGTGGTCCTGCATGAAGTAGGGTCTGGTGATAGTGCTTCATGATTAGACTGGCTAGCGGATGGTGACCTGGAACCAACATTGGGTGCTTGGCGTCTACAGGAAGTGATGAATTATGTAACCGTCCACCGACTCGTATTATGTCGTCTGTTCCTAGTTGCGGATTGAGCCATTTCAAATTTGAAGAGGGTGGAACTGGATTATGACGACGTAGCATTTTCAGCTCTGCTTTGAAGACATCTTGTTGAGCCAATCTGCACAATGCCCTTTCAGCTGCTTTGAGGTCATCCGTGGTAAGTCCTTTGCCCTGGTATGAATGGCGTTTGGCGCATCGATTCATAAACTGGATCCAGTATGCGATCATACGTCGTAGTTTTGAAAATGATGAATACAGGGTGAAGATGCGGTTGTGGGTGACTTCTGCTGTCGTGTATGCTGCGATGGACGTTCGTTGTTCTGTACTTGCAGCATCTGCATTTGCTGACGGTGATGTATTAGGCCAGGATGCTTCTGGTTGGTAGATCCACTTCGGTCCCTGCCACCAAAGGGAACTATTCAATAGGTCGACACTTAGGCATCCTCTGGATGCTAAGTCTGCAGCATTATCCACTCCGGGTATGTGGCGCCACGAGCAACCTTCGGTGATTTGTTGGATTTGCGCAACCCTGTTAGCAACAAATGGTTTCCAGGTAGTCGGAGAGGCCCGTAGCCAATGGAGCACGGTCATGGAGTCGGTCCAGAAAACAGTGGGTGCGGTGAGGTTTATGGCTTTCTTTACTCGTTCATACAGCTGACTCGACAGATGGGCTGCGCAAAGTTCCAACCTGGCTATGGAATGTCTGCTTTTCAACGGAGTCACCTTTGATTTCGAAACGAAGAGTTGCATCGTGATGGTTCCAGCCATATCCTCACTCCGGATATAACAGCATGCGGCGTAACCCTTTTCGGAAGCATCACAGAACAGGTGAAGTTGCAGATTTGATGATGCTTTGCCAACTGCTACACGAGGAATTTCAAGGTTCCGCAAATGGTCCAATTGTGACTGAAACTGCTCCCACTCCTTTTGCATCAATGCTGGAAGTTCGTTGTGCCATCCGATTGGTTGAGATTTCTCATTGGTTAGACTACAGATTCGTTGCATGAACTGCTTTGCTGTTGCCTTCACGGGATCGACTATGCCCAATGGATCATATATCCGAGCGATACATGATAGAACTTTCGTCTTGGTGATAGGCCCACTTGCATCCGGGATGTTTATTTTGAAGCGTAGGGTGTCTGATGATGGATCCCAAACAAGTCCAAGTGTGGCCAAGGCTCCTTCGTTGCTGGTGCTTGAGAATGGACTCGCTGCTAAATCCTTTTCTTCGATGTCTGATAGGACCGCTGGTTCATTGGATGCCCATTTACGAATAGGGAATCCATCTTTCTTGCACAAATGCTCCATTTGATTTTGCAAGAGTTGAGCTGCTTCCAATGTACTATCGCCAGACACGAAATCGTCAACATAGAAGTCCTTAAAACGATTTGCAGCGACGGGAAACTCCTGTGAATGGTCATCGATAGTTTGCTTCAGTGATCTGACAGCTAAAAATGGAGCGGAAGCTGTCCCATAGGTGACGGTGTTCAATTCATATTCTTCGATGGGCTTGTCAGGAGATGATCGCCAGATAATTCGTTGAAGGGCACGGTCTTCCGGATGTACCCACACCTGCCTGTACATCTTGGCAACATCTGCGGTGAGTGCCACGATTCTTGTTCTGAATCGCAACAGAATTGAAAATGCATCTTCTTGGATGGTAGGCCCAGTCATTAAAGTATCGTTTAATGACAATCCCGATGTGGTGGTGCTCGATGCGTCAAAAACAACGCGACATTTGGTGGTGGTGCTGTCCGCCTTAAACACTGGATGGTGCGGGAGATAGTAGCTTTCTGGTGCGTCGGGATTCATGACTTTACTCATATGGCCCAGCCGAAGATACTCATCCATGAATTCGATGTACGCCTTTTTTGTCTCTGGTTCCTTTTGCAGACGTCGTTCAATGGCCAAAAATCGACGCAATGCTATCGATTTTGACTCTCCTAAGGTGCCAGCCATCTCAGGTTTTCTTGGAAGTCGTACGATGTATTTGCCTTCGTCATCTCGTGCTGTGGTTTGGTTGTAGAACGCTTCGCAGGCCTGTTCTTCGATACTCCAGCTTGAAGAACTGCTCAAATCTTCTATTTCGAAGAACCGTTTCATTAAGTCCTCCAATCCTGACGAATGGGTGGCCACTGCACAGATGGTTGGTGATGATGTTATGGAAACGGTTGCATTCCCACTTACTACCCATCCAAATTTGGTAGCTTGCAGCGTAGGATAGCCAGCTCCCAATGATATGCGTCCAGCTTCGAGAAGGTTGTAGAAGTACTCAGCTCCCAAGATGATGTCAATACAGCTTGCCGTGTTGAACGAGGGATCCGCTAATGTGCAATGGTTTGGGATGCTCCAATTATGAATGTTGAAGGATTCTCTTGGTAGATCAATGGATGGTTTTGATAGAATCAAGAACTCCACTGATGTTGAGTATGATGAGCAGCGGGACCGAATGGTAGCTCGGACCTTGTGACGAACATTTGCTCCTATGCTGCCACCAATGCCCGACAGGGGAATATTTACCGATTGACTAGGTAAACGTAAAAGTTGGGCCAGCCTGCCAGATATGAAGTTGGATTGAGCACCACTGTCAAGTAAGGCCCTAGCTTGATGTTCTCTGCCATATTGATCAGTGATGAGCAGCAATACTGTAGACAATAGCACGGTAGTCATCGAATCACTGTTCACGTTCAATGCCACAGCAGGTAAACTCGATTGCTTGCCGGCAGAAGTCGATGGTTTCGAGGTGTTGCTCGGGTTTGATGATGGAGTTTCGTCAGTGTGCAGCAGCGTGTGATGTTTTTTGCGACACATTCGGCAGGTCGCTTTGGAGTAGCATTGGTTTGCCATGTGTCCTATGCCAAAACAGTTGTGACATCGTTTAAGCTGGGTGATTTTTCCCCTTTTCGCCATAGTGGATAAGCCGAGAAATGTGGGGCATTTGAAAATTGGATGGTGTTCATTGCAAATCGGACAGTCGTACGTTGGTGGAGCAATGGTGGTGGTATACACCCTGGTAGCTGGAACTCTGCTCTTTGGTGATATGGTTTCGGGAAGACAATGTTCCAACACTTCGCATTGTTTGCGTAGGAACTCCAATGTAGCATTTAGCTCTGGTGATTCTCCTGCCTTCAGAGTGCGTTCCCATAGTTTCCTTATTTCAATGTCAAGACAAGATACCAGAATGTGGTTGATGATCAAGTTGCTGGTACCGTCCACCGGTTTGCCCATGTGTTTAAGACCGTCGACGTGAGACTTGCACTTCTCTATTAAATCGCGGAGGTTTTTTGCCGATTCTCTGGACACAGGCTTCATATGCAGTAATCCGCTGATGTGCTTGTCGATGAAAACGCGTGGATTTTCATATCGGCTCTCTAAAATTTCCCACGCACTAGTGAAATTGTTGCTACTGATGATGCTTGCATTAAGAATGCCTGCAGCGCTGCCTATCAAGGCGTTGTTAAGGTGGTGCAATTTCACAGCATCTGAGACATTTGATCGTTTCATAATGTCGGTAAACATAGCCTTGAACTTCGGCCAATGTTCATATTGACCATCAAACTTTGGTGTTGGGATTGATAACTGAGGCTGAGACACAACAGGAGTGTCAATCACGATCATTGGTTGTTCATTTGATGCCTCCAATCTTGATGCTATGATGGTGTATGTTTGCTGGAACTCTTCATCTTCTGCGAAGTCGTTGTTCAAGTCATTTGGCAAGAATTCGACTATTTGGTCCATGATTGCCTTTTGGGAAACCTTTAGTTCTTCGAGAATTCTTAGATGGACTCGAAGAGTGGCACCAGACACCGGGTTGTCTACTAGTTCCGATTTTAATTTATTCAACTTGCGTTGCACAGCTTGGTGCTTGATTCGTGCTACCCTTAATCCGTTCGGATTGGTTGGTGGGACTGGTATAAGGGATCTTGACGGAGCTGAATCACCCATTGTTGCGTTGTCGTTGAAAACTTCGACAGATTCCTCTGTCTTGCTAGGAGTATGAGCAAGCGGCATTGTCACACGGTGGAGCGCTGGTTGGAGAAGCGCACGACGCACAGAATTAGCTGGAACTGATGAGCACAACAAACAGGACTGGATAACCGGAACAGTGGAAACAGACACGCACGACGCACAAAAATGGTCAGCCGGAACACAGGAAACTGATGCACACGACGTGGAGGTTGCTTAGCTGGAACACAGGACACTGATGAGCACGGCACGCGCTGGTTGCTTAGCTGGAACACAGGACACTGATGAGCACGGCACGCGCTGGATACTGACGCGCACGACTCACAGGATGGTTGACTGGAACACAGGACGCTGGCACACACGATGCACTGGATGGTCGATGATCACGACACACAGGATGGTAACTGAGCACGGCACACAGGATAGTTAACCAGAACACTGGAAACTGATGCACGCAACGCGCAGGTTGCTTAGCTGGAACACAGGACACTGAAAAGCAAGGCACACGCTGGACACTGACGCACACGATTCACTGGATGGTCAGTCGGAACAAAGGACGCCGACGCATAAGACGCGCACGTCGCTTAGCCGGTATGCAGGAGACTGATGAGCACAGCACACAGGATGGTTGATGAGCACGGCACACAGAATGGTAACTGAGCACGGCTCACAGGATGGTTAGCCGGAACACTGGAAACTGATGCACACGACGCGGAGGTTGCTTAAAGGATGGTTAGCCGGAACACAGGACGCTGGCACACACGATGCACTGGATGGTCGATGATCACGGCACACAGGATGGTTAACACTGGGGTCCCCTCGCTGTACGATTCACTTGGTGGTAAGAAGCGATGCACTTGGTGGTAAGCTGGAACGCAGGAGGGTGAACACTGGGGTCCCCTCGCTGTACGACTCCGACAGGAACGATGCACTTGGTGGTAAGCCGGAACGCGGGAGGGGTGAACACTGGGGTGCCCTCGCTGTACGCCTCCGACAGGAACGGTGCACTTGGTGGTGAGCCGGAACGCGGGAGGGTGAACACTGGGGTCCCCTCGCTGTACGACTCCGCCAGGAACGATGCACTTGGTGGTAAGCCAGAACGCGGGAGGGGTGAACACTGGGGTCCTCACGCTGTACGACTCCGACAGGAACGGTGCGTTTGGTGATAACACGCACGGTACTTGGAACGCGCAAGTATGGTCCGGACGAACGCAATTGTTCCAAGAACGCCAAGATCCATCCGGTTCGAAGGACCAAAATGTAGGGGTACGGCCTACTCCGGGAATTCGTTTGGAACAGGAAGGGGAAGATGATAAAACCCGAGGTGGTGGTAGTGGGTTCATATCGAGAAGGGGACAACAGAGACCGTTGAACTATGCCGAACTGGTCAACTATCGGGGGGAGGGATTGGTCCGAGCTGTTGGTCACGCCGAACTAGCTACGTCCCAGGGCTGGAAGGGAATGGTGCGGATCGTCGGGCAATGCCAACTGATCTCGTACCAGATGGGAAGGAAAGGGGGGAAGTCTAGGGAGAGTAAGAAAGGAAGGCAACGGAAAGCTAGACCAACTGGAGAACACTGCAGAGTGTCGGAATGTCGCTATCCGCCAAGGACTCCAAACCGATTCTGAAGCTGAGTTGTCTAGAAAGATGGAAATGATTCGTTCTTCAAGGTCCGTTACAGCTCTTTAACCTTTCTTGCCTTTATTGGTCTTTTTCGGGGGGGTACAGCCAAGCACACGATGTGTCGTTGTAGCGATGTATAGTAATTTACAATTATAATCGTTTCTCCGTGCATCTGTTTGCATACCCTCCAGGCGCAAATATATTCAATCAGTCAGACATACTAAACAGAGGGTATCGCTGTGATACCCCCAACAGACCTTTGGACACAGCCTTACTACTCGTTAGAGCAGCCATCAGAGAACCATATAGTAGGAACAGCCGAATATGGAACCCTTTTCGTTCTTTGGACACCTCCTATAACTTGTATGGCGACTTCGGGGACCTTCATATCGTACTCAGTTGGTACCCAGTTGGGGGTATTCATCGAGGGTATCGCTTTGAAACCCCCAACAGACCTTTGGACACAGCCTTACTACTCCTTAGAGCAGTCATCAGAGAACCATATAGTAGGAACAGCCGAATATGGAACCCTTTTCGTTCTTTGGACACCTCCTACAACCTGAATGGCGATTTCGGGGACCTTCATTTCGTACTCAGTTGGTACCCCTATTCATCGAGGGTATCGTTTTGATACCCCCAACAGACCTTTGGACACAGCCTTACTACTCATTAGAGCAGTCACCAGAGGACCAAATAGTAGGAACAGCCGAACATGGAACCCTTTTCGTTCTTTGGACACCTCCTATAACTTGTATGGCGACTTCGGGGACCTTCATTTCGTACTCAGTTGGTACCCCTATTCATCGAGGGTCCGGTTCGAAGGAAGAAAATGTAGGGGACGGCCTACTCCGGGAATTCGTTTGGAACAGGAAGTGGAAGATGATAAAACCCGAGGTGGTGGTAGTGGGTTCATATCGAGAAGGGGACAACAGAGACCGTTGAACTATGCCGAACTGGTCAACTATCGGGGGGAGGGATTGGTCCGAGCTGTTGGTCACGCCGAACTAGCTACGTCCCAGGGCTGGAAGGGAATGGTGCGGATCGTCGGGCAATGCCAACTGATCTCGTACCAGATGGGAAGGAAAGGGGGGAAGTCTAGGGAGAGTAAGAAAGGAAGGCAACGGAAAGCTAGACCAACTGGAGAACACTGCAGAGTGTCGGAATGTCGCTATCCGCCAAGGACTCCAAACCGATTCTGAAGCTGAGTTGTCTAGGAAGATGGAAATGATTCGTTCTTCAAGGTCCGTTACAGCTCTTTAACCTTTCTTGCCTTTATTGGTCTTTTTCGGGGGGGTACAGCCAAGCACACGATGTGTCGTTGTAGCGATGTATAGTAATTTACAATTATAATCGTTTCTCCGTGCATCTGTTTGCATACCCTCCAAGCGCAAATATGTTCAATCAGTCAGACATACTAAACAGAGGGTATCGCTGTGATACCCCCAACAGACCTTTGGACACAGCCTTACTACTCGTTAGAGCAGCCATAAGAGAACCATATAGTAGGAACAGCCGAATATGGAACCCTTTTCGTTATTTGGACACCTTCTACAACCTGAATGGCGACTTCGGGGACCTTCATATCGTACTCAGTTGGTACCCCTATTCATCGAGGGTATCGTTTTGATACCCCTTACAGACCTTTGGACACAGCCTTACTACTCATTAGAGCAGTCACCAGAGGACCAAATAGTAGGAACAGCCGAACATGGAACCCTTTTCGTTCTTTGGACATCTCCTATAACTTGTATGGCGACTTCGGGGATCTTCATTTCGTTCTCAGTTGGTACCCTTATTCATCGAGGGTATCGCTTTGAAACCCCCAACAGACCTTTGGACACAGCCTTACTATTCCTTGGAGCAGCCATCAGGGAACCATATAGTAGGAACAGCCGAATATGGAACCCTTTTCGTTCGTTGGACACCTCCTATAACTTGTATGGCGACTTCGGGGACCTTTCGTACTCAGTTGGTACCCCTATTCATCGAGGGTATCGCTGTGATACCCCCAACAGACCCTTGGACACAGTCTTACTACTCCTTAGATTAGTCATCAGAGAACCATATAGTAGGAACAGCCGAATATGGAACCCTTTCCGTTCATTGCACACCTCCTATAACTTGTATGGCGACTATGGGAACCTTCTTTTCGTACTCAGTTGATACCCCTATTCATCTAGGGTATCGCTTTGAAACCCCCAACAGACCTTTGGACACCGTCTTACTACTCCTTAGAGCAGTCATCAGAGAACCATATAGTAGGAACAGCCGAATATGGAACCCTTTTCGTTCTTTGGACACCTTCTACAACCTGAATGGCGACTTCGGGGACCTTCATATCGTACTCAGTTGGTACCCCTATTCATCGAGGGTATCGTTTTGATACCCCTTACAGACCTTTGGACACAGCCTTACTACTCATTAGAGCAGTCACCAGAGGACCAAATAGTAGGAACAGCCGAACATGGAACCCTTTTCGTTCTTTGGACATCTCCTATAACTTGTATGGCGACTTCGGGGATCTTCATTTCGTTCTCAGTTGGTACCCTTATTCATCGAGGGTATCGCTGTGATACCCCCAACAGACCTTTGGACACAGCCTTACTATTCCTTGGAGCAGCCATCAGAGAACCATATAGTAGGAACAGCCGAATATGGAACCCTTTTCGTTCTTTGGACACCTCCTATAACTTGTATGGCGACTTCGGGGACCTTCATATCGTACTCATTTGGTACCCCTATTCATCGAGGGTATCGCTGTGATACCCCCAACAGACCTTTGGACACCGTCTTACTACTCGTTAGAGCAGCCATCAGAGAACCATATAGTAGGAACAGCCGAATATGGAACCCTTTTCGTTCTTTGGACACCTCCTTCAACTTGTAAGGCGACTTCGGGGACCTTCATTTCGTACTCAGTTGATACCCCTATTCATCGAGGGTATTGCTGTGATACCCCCAACAGACCTTTGGACACAGGCTTACTACTCCTTGGAGCAGCCATCAGAGAACCATATAGTAGGAACAGCCGAACATGGAACCCTTTTCGTTCTTTGGACACCTCCTATAACTTGTATGGCGACTATGGGGACCTTCATTTCGTACTCAGTTGATACCCCTATTCATCTAGGGTATCGCTTTGAAACCCCCAACAGACCTTTGGACACAGTCTTACTACTCCTTGCAACAGCCATCATGGAACCATTTAGTAGGAACAGCCGAATATGGAACCCTTTTCCTTCTTTGGACACCTTCTATAACTTGTATGGCGACTTCGGGGACCTTCATTTCGTACTCACTTGGTACCCCTATTCATCGAGGGTATCGCTGTGATACCCCCAACAGACCTTTGGACACAGCCTTACTACTCCTTGGAGCAGCCATCAAACAACCAAATAGTAGGAACAGCCGATTATGGAACCCTTTTCGTTCTTTGGACACCTCCTATAACTTGTATGGCGACTTCGGGGACCTTCATTTCGTACTCAGTTGGTACCCCGTTGGGGGTATTCATCGAGGGTATCGCTGTGATACCCCCAACAGACCTTTGGACACAGCCTTACTACTCCTTGGAGCAGCCATCAGGGAACCATTTAGTAGGAACAGCCGAATATGGAACCCTTTTCGTTATTTGGACACCTTCTATAACTTGTATGGCGTCTACGGGGACCTTCACATCGTACTCAGTTGGTACCCCTATTCATCGAGGGTATCGCTGTGATACCCCCAACAGACCTTTGGACACAGCCTTACAATTCCTTGGAGCAGCCATCAGGGAACCATATAGTAGGAACAGCCGAATATGGAACCCTTTTCGTTCTTTGGACACCTCCTACAACTTGATTGGCGATTATGGGGACCTTCATTTCGTACTCAGTTGGTACCCCTATTCATCGAGGGTATCGTTTTGATACCCCTTACAGACCTTTGGTTACAGTCTTACTACCCCTTGGAGCAGCCATTAGAGAACCATACAGTAGGAACAGCCGATTATGGAACCCTTTTCGTTCTTTGGACACTTCCTACAACTTGTATGGCAACAATGGGGACCTTCACATCGTACTCAGTTGGTACCCCTATTCATCGAGGGTATCGCTGTGATACCCCCAACAGACCTTTGGACACAGCCTTACTATTCCTTGGAGCAGCCATCAAAGAACCAAATAGTAGGAACAGCCGATTATGGAACCCTTTTCGTTCTTTGGACACCTTCTATAACATGTATGGCGACTTCGGGGACCTTCATTTCGTACTCAGTTATACCCAGTTGGGGGTATTCATCGAGGGTATCGCTGTGATACCCCCAACAGACCTTTGGACACAGTCTTACTACTCCTTGGAGCAGCCATCAGAGAACCATGTAGTAGGAACAGCCGAACATGGAACCCTTTTCGTTCTTTGGACACCTCCTACAACTTGAATGGCGACTATGGGGACCTTCATTTCGTACTCACTTGTTACCCGTATTAATCGAGGGTCCGGTTCGAAGGACCAAAATGTAGGGGTACGGCCTACTCCGGGAATTCGTTTGGAACAGGAAGGGAAAGATGATAAAACCCGAGGTGGTGGTAGTGGGTTAATATCGAGAAGGGGACAACAGAGACCGTTGAACTATGCCGAACTGGTCAACTATCGGGGGGAGGGATTGGTCCGAGCTGTTGGTCACGCCGAACTAGCTACGTCCCAGGGCTGGAAGGGAATGGTGCGGATCGTCGGGCAATGCCAACTGATCTCGTACCAGATGGGAAGGAAAGGGGGGAAGTCTAGGGAGAGTAAGAAAGGAAGGCAACGGAAAGCTAGACCAACTGGAGAACACTGCAGAGTGTCGGAATGTCGCTATCCGCCAAGGACTCCAAACCGATTCTGAAGCTGAGTTGTCTAGGAAGATGGAAATGATTCGTTCTTCAAGGTCCGTTACAGCTCTTTAACCTTTCTTGCCTTTATTGGTCTTTTTCGGGGGGGTACAGCCAAGCACACGATGTGTCGTTGTAGCGATGTATAGTAATTTACAATTATAATCGTTTCTCCGTGCATCTGTTTGCATACCCTCCAGGCGCAAATATGTTCAATCAGTCAGACATACTAAACAGAGGGTATCGCTGTGATACCCCCAACAGACCTTTGGACACAGCCTTACTACTCGTTAGAGCAGCCATCAGAGAACCATATAGTAGGAACAGCCGAATATGGAACCCTTTTCGTTCTTTGGACACCTCCTACAACTTGTATGGCGACTATGGGAACCTTCATTTCGTACTCAGTTGATACCCCTATTCATCGAGGGTATCGCTGTGATACCCCCAACAGACCTTTGGACACCGTCTTACTACTCGTTAGAGCAGCCATCAGGGAACCATATAGTAGGAACAGCCGAATATGGAACCCTTTTCGTTCTTTGGACACCTCCTATAACTTGTATGGCGACTTCGGGGATCTTCATTTCGTACTCAGTTGGTACCCCTTATTCATCGAGGGTATCGCTGTGATACCCCCAACAGACCTTTGGACACAGCCTTACTATTCCTTGGAGCAGCCATCAGAGAACCATATAGTAGGAACTGCCGAATATGGAACCCTTTTCGTTCTTTGGACACCTCCTATAACTTGTATGGCGACTATGGGGACCTTCATTTCGTACTCAGTTGGTACCCCTATTCATCGAGGGTATCGCTGTGATACCCCCAACAGACCTTTGGACACAGCCTTACTACTCGTTAGAGCAGCCATCAGAGAACCATATAGTAGGAACAGCCGAATATGGAACCCTTTTCGTTCTTTGGACACCTCCTACAACTTGTATGGCGACTTCGGGGACCTTCATTTCGTACTCAGTTGGTACCCCTATTCATCTAGGGTATCGCTGTGATACCCCCAACAGACCTTTGGACACAGCCTTACTACTCCTTGGAGCAGCCATCAGAGAACCATATAGTAGGAACAGCCGAATATGGAACCCTTTCCGTTCTTTGGACACCTCCTATAACTTGTATGGCGACTATGGGAACCTTCATTTCGTACTCAGTTGATACCCCTATTCATCGAGGGTATCGCTTTGATACCCCCAACAGACCTTTGGACACAGCCTTACTACTCCTTGGAGCAGCCATCAGAGAACCATATAGTAGGAACAGCCGAATATGGAACCCTTTTCGTTCTTTGGATACCTCCTATAACTTGTATGGCGACTATCGGGGACCTTCATTTCGTACTCAGTTGGTACCCCTATTCATCGAGGGTATCGCTGTGATACCCCCAACAGACCTTTGGACACAGCCTTACTACTCCTTGGAGCAGCCATCAGAGAACCATATAGTAGGAACAGCCGAATATGGAACCCTTTTCGTTCTTTGGACACCTCCTATAACTTGTATGGCGACTATGGGGACCTTCATTTCGTACTCAGTTGGTACCCCTATTCATCGAGGGTATCGCTTTGATACCCCCAACAGACCTTTGGACACAGTCTTACTACTCCTTGGAGCAGCCATCAGGGAACCATATAGTAGGAACAGCCGATTATGGAACCCTTTTCGTTCTTTGGACACCTCCTATAACTTGTATGGCGACTATGGGGACCTTCATTTCGTACTCAGTTGGTACCCCTATTCATCGAGGGTATCGCTGTGATACCCCCAACAGACCTTTGGACACCGTCTTACTACTCCTTAGAGCAGCCATCAGAGAACCATATAGTAGGAACAGCCGAATATGGAACCCTTTTCGTTCTTTGGACACCTCCTATAACTTGTATGGCGACTATGGGGACCTTCATTTCGTACTCAGTTGGTACCCCTATTCATCGAGGGTATCGCTTTGATACCCCCAACAGACCTTTGGACACAGCCTTACTACTCCTTGGAGCAGCCATCAGAGAACCATATAGTAGGAACAGCCGAATATGGAACCCTTTTCGTTCTTTGGACACCTCCTATAACTTGTATGGCGACTATGGGGACCTTCATTTCGTACTCAGTTGGTACCCCTATTCATCGAGGGTATCGCTGTGATACCCCCAACAGACCTTTGGACACAGTCTTACTACTCCTTGGAGCAGCCATCAGAGAACCATATAGTAGGAACAGCCGAATATGGAACCCTTTTCGTTCTTTGGACACCTCCTATAACTTGTATGGCGACTATGGGGACCTTCATTTCGTACTCAGTTGGTACCCCTATTCATCGAGGGTATCGCTGTGATACCCCCAACAGACCTTTGGACACAGTCTTACTACTCCTTGGAGCAGCCATCAGAGAACCATATAGTAGGAACAGCCGAATATGGAACCCTTTTCGTTCTTTGGACACCTCCTATAACTTGTATGGCGACTATGGGGACCTTCATTTCGTACTCAGTTGGTACCCCTATTCATCGAGGGTATCGCTTTGATACCCCCAACAGACCTTTGGACACAGTCTTACTACTCCTTGGAGCAGCCATCAGAGAACCATATAGTAGGAACAGCCGAATATGGAACCCTTTTCGTTCTTTGGACACCTCCTATAACTTGTATGGCGACTATGGGGACCTTCATTTCGTACTCAGTTGGT
Source organism: Anopheles stephensi (assembly GCF_013141755.1). NCBI lineage: Eukaryota > Metazoa > Arthropoda > Insecta > Diptera > Culicidae > Anopheles > Anopheles stephensi. The sequence goes on along the minus strand of NW_023405407.1, from coordinate 30,671 downwards.
ACCCCTATTCATCGAGGGTATCGCTTTGATACCCCCAACAGACCTTTGGACACAGTCTTACTACTCCTTGGAGCAGCCATCAGAGAACCATATAGTAGGAACAGCCGAATATGGAACCCTTTTCGTTCTTTGGACACCTCCTATAACTTGTATGGCGACTATGGGGACCTTCATTTCGTACTCAGTTGGTACCCCTATTCATCGAGGGTATCGCTTTGATACCCCCAACAGACCTTTGGACACAGTCTTACTACTCCTTGGAGCAGCCATCAGAGAACCATATAGTAGGAACAGCCGAATATGGAACCCTTTTCGTTCTTTGGACACCTCCTATAACTTGTATGGCGACTATGGGGACCTTCATTTCGTACTCAGTTGGTACCCCTATTCATCGAGGGTATCGCTTTGATACCCCCAACAGACCTTTGGACACAGTCTTACTACTCCTTGGAGCAGCCATCAGAGAACCATATAGTAGGAACAGCCGAATATGGAACCCTTTTCGTTCTTTGGACACCTCCTATAACTTGTATGGCGACTATGGGGACCTTCATTTCGTACTCAGTTGGTACCCCTATTCATCGAGGGTATCGCTTTGATACCCCCAACAGACCTTTGGACACAGTCTTACTACTCCTTGGAGCAGCCATCAGAGAACCATATAGTAGGAACAGCCGAATATGGAACCCTTTTCGTTCTTTGGACACCTCCTATAACTTGTATGGCGACTATGGGGACCTTCATTTCGTACTCAGTTGGTACCCCTATTCATCGAGGGTATCGCTTTGATACCCCCAACAGACCTTTGGACACAGTCTTACTACTCCTTGGAGCAGTCATCAGAGAACCATATAGTAGGAACAGCCGAATATGGAACCCTTTTCGTTCTTTGGACACCTCCTATAACTTGTATGGCGACTATGGGGACCTTCATTTCGTACTCAGTTGGTACCCCTATTCATCGAGGGTATCGCTTTGATACCCCCAACAGACCTTTGGACACAGTCTTACTACTCCTTGGAGCAGCCATCAGAGAACCATATAGTAGGAACAGCCGAATATGGAACCCTTTTCGTTCTTTGGACACCTCCTATAACTTGTATGGCGACTATGGGGACCTTCATTTCGTACTCAGTTGGTACCCCTATTCATCGAGGGTATCGCTTTGATACCCCCAACAGACCTTTGGACACAGTCTTACTACTCCTTGGAGCAGTCATCAGAGAACCATATAGTAGGAACAGCCGAATATGGAACCCTTTTCGTTCTTTGGACACCTCCTATAACTTGTATGGCGACTATGGGGACCTTCATTTCGTACTCAGTTGGTACCCCTATTCATCGAGGGTATCGCTTTGATACCCCCAACAGACCTTTGGACACAGTCTTACTACTCCTTGGAGCAGCCATCAGAGAACCATATAGTAGGAACAGCCGAATATGGAACCCTTTTCGTTCTTTGGACACCTCCTATAACTTGTATGGCGACTATGGGGACCTTCATTTCGTACTCAGTTGGTACCCCTATTCATCGAGGGTATCGCTTTGATACCCCCAACAGACCTTTGGACACAGTCCTTACTACTCCTTGGAGCAGCCATCAGAGAACCATATAGTAGGAACAGCCGAATATGGAACCCTTTTCGTTCTTTGGACACCTCCTATAACTTGTATGGCGACTATGGGGACCTTCATTTCGTACTCAGTTGGTACCCCTATTCATCGAGGGTATCGCTTTGATACCCCCAACAGACCTTTGGACACAGTCTTACTACTCCTTAGAGCAGTCATCAGAGAACCATATAGTAGGAACAGCCGAATATGGAACCCTTTTCGTTCTTTGGACACCTCCTATAACTTGTATGGCGACTATGGGGACCTTCATTTCGTACTCAGTTGGTACCCCTATTCATCGAGGGTATCGCTTTGATACCCCCAACAGACCTTTGGACACAGTCTTACTACTCCTTGGAGCAGTCATCAGAGAACCATATAGTAGGAACAGCCGAATATGGAACCCTTTTCGTTCTTTGGACACCTCCTATAACTTGTATGGCGACTATGGGGACCTTCATTTCGTACTCAGTTGGTACCCCTATTCATCGAGGGTATCGCTTTGATACCCCCAACAGACCTTTGGACACAGTCTTACTACTCCTTAGAGCAGTCATCAGAGAACCATATAGTAGGAACAGCCGAATATGGAACCCTTTTCGTTCTTTGGACACCTCCTATAACTTGTATGGCGACTATGGGGACCTTCATTTCGTACTCAGTTGGTACCCCTATTCATCGAGGGTATCGCTTTGATACCCCCAACAGACCTTTGGACACAGTCTTACTACTCCTTAGAGCAGTCATCAGAGAACCATATAGTAGGAACAGCCGAATATGGAACCCTTTTCGTTCTTTGGACACCTCCTATAACTTGTATGGCGACTATGGGGACCTTCATTTCGTACTCAGTTGGTACCCCTATTCATCGAGGGTATCGCTTTGATACCCCCAACAGACCTTTGGACACAGTCTTACTACTCCTTAGAGCAGTCATCAGAGAACCATATAGTAGGAACAGCCGAATATGGAACCCTTTTCGTTCTTTGGACACCTCCTATAACTTGTATGGCGACTATGGGGACCTTCATTTCGTACTCAGTTGGTACCCCTATTCATCGAGGGTATCGCTTTGATACCCCCAACAGACCTTTGGACACAGTCTTACTACTCCTTGGAGCAGTCATCAGAGAACCATATAGTAGGAACAGCCGAATATGGAACCCTTTTCGTTCTTTGGACACCTCCTATAACTTGTATGGCGACTATGGGGACCTTCATTTCGTACTCAGTTGGTACCCCTATTCATCGAGGGTATCGCTTTGATACCCCCAACAGACCTTTGGACACAGTCTTACTACTCCTTAGAGCAGTCATCAGAGAACCATATAGTAGGAACAGCCGAATATGGAACCCTTTTCGTTCTTTGGACACCTCCTATAACTTGTATGGCGACTATGGGGACCTTCATTTCGTACTCAGTTGGTACCCCTATTCATCGAGGGTATCGCTTTGATACCCCCAACAGACCTTTGGACACCGTCTTACTACTCCTTAGAGCAGTCATCAGAGAACCATATAGTAGGAACAGCCGAATATGGAACCCTTTTCGTTCTTTGGACACCTCCTATAACTTGTATGGCGACTATGGGGACCTTCATTTCGTACTCAGTTGGTACCCCTATTCATCGAGGGTATCGCTTTGATACCCCCAACAGACCTTTGGACACAGTCTTACTACTCCTTGGAGCAGTCATCAGAGAACCATATAGTAGGAACAGCCGAATATGGAACCCTTTTCGTTCTTTGGACACCTCCTATAACTTGTATGGCGACTATGGGGACCTTCATTTCGTACTCAGTTGGTACCCCTATTCATCGAGGGTATCGCTTTGATACCCCCAACAGACCTTTGGACACAGTCTTACTACTCCTTGGAGCAGTCATCAGAGAACCATATAGTAGGAACAGCCGAATATGGAACCCTTTTCGTTCTTTGGACACCTCCTATAACTTGTATGGCGACTATGGGGACCTTCATTTCGTACTCAGTTGGTACCCCTATTCATCGAGGGTATCGCTTTGATACCCCCAACAGACCTTTGGACACCGTCTTACTACTCCTTAGAGCAGTCATCAGAGAACCATATAGTAGGAACAGCCGAATATGGAACCCTTTTCGTTCTTTGGACACCTCCTATAACTTGTATGGCGACTATGGGGACCTTCATTTCGTACTCAGTTGGTACCCCTATTCATCGAGGGTATCGCTTTGATACCCCCAACAGACCTTTGGACACCGTCTTACTACTCCTTGGAGCAGTCATCAGAGAACCATATAGTAGGAACAGCCGAATATGGAACCCTTTTCGTTCTTTGGACACCTCCTATAACTTGTATGGCGACTATGGGGACCTTCATTTCGTACTCAGTTGGTACCCCTATTCATCGAGGGTATCGCTTTGATACCCCCAACAGACCTTTGGACACAGTCTTACTACTCCTTGGAGCAGTCATCAGAGAACCATATAGTAGGAACAGCCGAATATGGAACCCTTTTCGTTCTTTGGACACCTCCTATAACTTGTATGGCGACTATGGGGACCTTCATTTCGTACTCAGTTGGTACCCCTATTCATCGAGGGTATCGCTTTGATACCCCCAACAGACCTTTGGACACAGTCTTACTACTCCTTAGAGCAGTCATCAGAGAACCATATAGTAGGAACAGCCGAATATGGAACCCTTTTCGTTCTTTGGACACCTCCTATAACTTGTATGGCGACTATGGGGACCTTCATTTCGTACTCAGTTGGTACCCCTATTCATCGAGGGTATCGCTTTGATACCCCCAACAGACCTTTGGACACAGTCTTACTACTCCTTAGAGCAGTCATCAGAGAACCATATAGTAGGAACAGCCGAATATGGAACCCTTTTCGTTCTTTGGACACCTCCTATAACTTGTATGGCGACTATGGGGACCTTCATTTCGTACTCAGTTGGTACCCCTATTCATCGAGGGTATCGCTTTGATACCCCCAACAGACCTTTGGACACAGTCTTACTACTCCTTGGAGCAGTCATCAGAGAACCATATAGTAGGAACAGCCGAATATGGAACCCTTTTCGTTCTTTGGACACCTCCTATAACTTGTATGGCGACTATGGGGACCTTCATTTCGTACTCAGTTGGTACCCCTATTCATCGAGGGTATCGCTTTGATACCCCCAACAGACCTTTGGACACCGTCTTACTACTCCTTAGAGCAGTCATCAGAGAACCATATAGTAGGAACAGCCGAATATGGAACCCTTTTCGTTCTTTGGACACCTCCTATAACTTGTATGGCGACTATGGGGACCTTCATTTCGTACTCAGTTGGTACCCCTATTCATCGAGGGTATCGCTTTGATACCCCCAACAGACCTTTGGACACAGTCTTACTACTCCTTGGAGCAGTCATCAGAGAACCATATAGTAGGAACAGCCGAATATGGAACCCTTTTCGTTCTTTGGACACCTCCTATAACTTGTATGGCGACTATGGGGACCTTCATTTCGTACTCAGTTGGTACCCCTATTCATCGAGGGTATCGCTTTGATACCCCCAACAGACCTTTGGACACCGTCTTACTACTCCTTAGAGCAGTCATCAGAGAACCATATAGTAGGAACAGCCGAATATGGAACCCTTTTCGTTCTTTGGACACCTCCTATAACTTGTATGGCGACTATGGGGACCTTCATTTCGTACTCAGTTGGTACCCCTATTCATCGAGGGTATCGCTTTGATACCCCCAACAGACCTTTGGACACCGTCTTACTACTCCTTGGAGCAGTCATCAGAGAACCATATAGTAGGAACAGCCGAATATGGAACCCTTTTCGTTCTTTGGACACCTCCTATAACTTGTATGGCGACTATGGGGACCTTCATTTCGTACTCAGTTGGTACCCCTATTCATCGAGGGTATCGCTTTGATACCCCCAACAGACCTTTGGACACAGTCTTACTACTCCTTGGAGCAGTCATCAGAGAACCATATAGTAGGAACAGCCGAATATGGAACCCTTTTCGTTCTTTGGACACCTCCTATAACTTGTATGGCGACTATGGGGACCTTCATTTCGTACTCAGTTGGTACCCCTATTCATCGAGGGTATCGCTTTGATACCCCCAACAGACCTTTGGACACAGTCTTACTACTCCTTAGAGCAGTCATCAGAGAACCATATAGTAGGAACAGCCGAATATGGAACCCTTTTCGTTCTTTGGACACCTCCTATAACTTGTATGGCGACTATGGGGACCTTCATTTCGTACTCAGTTGGTACCCCTATTCATCGAGGGTATCGCTTTGATACCCCATACAGACCTTTGGACACAGTCTTACTACTCCTTAGAGCAGTCATCAGAGAACCATATAGTAGGAACAGCCGAATATGGAACCCTTTTCGTTCTTTGGACACCTCCTATAACTTGTATGGCGACTATGGGGACCTTCATTTCGTACTCAGTTGGTACCCCTATTCATCGAGGGTATCGCTTTGATACCCCCAACAGACCTTTGGACACAGTCTTACTACTCCTTGGAGCAGTCATCAGAGAACCATATAGTAGGAACAGCCGAATATGGAACCCTTTTCGTTCTTTGGACACCTCCTATAACTTGTATGGCGACTATGGGGACCTTCATTTCGTACTCAGTTGGTACCCCTATTCATCGAGGGTATCGCTTTGATACCCCCAACAGACCTTTGGACACAGTCTTACTACTCCTTGGAGCAGTCATCAGAGAACCATATAGTAGGAACAGCCGAATATGGAACCCTTTTCGTTCTTTGGACACCTCCTATAACTTGTATGGCGACTATGGGGACCTTCATTTCGTACTCAGTTGGTACCCCTATTCATCGAGGGTATCGCTTTGATACCCCCAACAGACCTTTGGACACAGTCTTACTACTCCTTGGAGCAGTCATCAGAGAACCATATAGTAGGAACAGCCGAATATGGAACCCTTTTCGTTCTTTGGACACCTCCTATAACTTGTATGGCGACTATGGGGACCTTCATTTCGTACTCAGTTGGTACCCCTATTCATCGAGGGTATCGCTTTGATACCCCCAACAGACCTTTGGACACAGTCTTACTACTCCTTGGAGCAGTCATCAGAGAACCATATAGTAGGAACAGCCGAATATGGAACCCTTTTCGTTCTTTGGACACCTCCTATAACTTGTATGGCGACTATGGGGACCTTCATTTCGTACTCAGTTGGTACCCCTATTCATCGAGGGTATCGCTTTGATACCCCCAACAGACCTTTGGACACAGTCTTACTACTCCTTGGAGCAGTCATCAGAGAACCATATAGTAGGAACAGCCGAATATGGAACCCTTTTCGTTCTTTGGACACCTCCTATAACTTGTATGGCGACTATGGGGACCTTCATTTCGTACTCAGTTGGTACCCCTATTCATCGAGGGTATCGCTTTGATACCCCCAACAGACCTTTGGACACAGTCTTACTACTCCTTGGAGCAGCCATCAGAGAACCATATAGTAGGAACAGCCGAATATGGAACCCTTTTCGTTCTTTGGACACCTCCTATAACTTGTATGGCGACTATGGGGACCTTCATTTCGTACTCAGTTGGTACCCCTATTCATCGAGGGTATCGCTTTGATACCCCCAACAGACCTTTGGACACCGTCTTACTACTCCTTGGAGCAGTCATCAGAGAACCATATAGTAGGAACAGCCGAATATGGAACCCTTTTCGTTCTTTGGACACCTCCTATAACTTGTATGGCGACTATGGGGACCTTCATTTCGTACTCAGTTGGTACCCCTATTCATCGAGGGTATCGCTTTGATACCCCCAACAGACCTTTGGACACAGTCTTACTACTCCTTAGAGCAGTCATCAGAGAACCATATAGTAGGAACAGCCGAATATGGAACCCTTTTCGTTCTTTGGACACCTCCTATAACTTGTATGGCGACTATGGGGACCTTCATTTCGTACTCAGTTGGTACCCCTATTCATCGAGGGTATCGCTTTGATACCCCCAACAGACCTTTGGACACAGTCTTACTACTCCTTGGAGCAGTCATCAGAGAACCATATAGTAGGAACAGCCGAATATGGAACCCTTTTCGTTCTTTGGACACCTCCTATAACTTGTATGGCGACTATGGGGACCTTCATTTCGTACTCAGTTGGTACCCCTATTCATCGAGGGTATCGCTTTGATACCCCCAACAGACCTTTGGACACAGTCTTACTACTCCTTGGAGCAGTCATCAGAGAACCATATAGTAGGAACAGCCGAATATGGAACCCTTTTCGTTCTTTGGACACCTCCTATAACTTGTATGGCGACTATGGGGACCTTCATTTCGTACTCAGTTGGTACCCCTATTCATCGAGGGTATCGCTTTGATACCCCCAACAGACCTTTGGACACAGTCTTACTACTCCTTGGAGCAGCCATCAGAGAACCATATAGTAGGAACAGCCGAATATGGAACCCTTTTCGTTCTTTGGACACCTCCTATAACTTGTATGGCGACTATGGGGACCTTCATTTCGTACTCAGTTGGTACCCCTATTCATCGAGGGTATCGCTTTGATACCCCCAACAGACCTTTGGACACAGTCTTACTACTCCTTGGAGCAGTCATCAGAGAACCATATAGTAGGAACAGCCGAATATGGAACCCTTTTCGTTCTTTGGACACCTCCTATAACTTGTATGGCGACTATGGGGACCTTCATTTCGTACTCAGTTGGTACCCCTATTCATCGAGGGTATCGTTTTGATACCCCCAACAGACCTTTGGACACAGTCTTACTACTCCTTGGAGCAGTCATCAGAGAACCATATAGTAGGAACAGCCGAATATGGAACCCTTTTCGTTCTTTGGACACCTCCTATAACTTGTATGGCGACTATGGGGACCTTCATTTCGTACTCAGTTGGTACCCCTATTCATCGAGGGTATCGCTTTGATACCCCCAACAGACCTTTGGACACAGTCTTACTACTCCTTGGAGCAGTCATCAGAGAACCATATAGTAGGAACAGCCGAATATGGAACCCTTTTCGTTCTTTGGACACCTCCTATAACTTGTATGGCGACTATGGGGACCTTCATTTCGTACTCAGTTGGTACCCCTATTCATCGAGGGTATCGCTTTGATACCCCCAACAGACCTTTGGACACAGTCTTACTACTCCTTAGAGCAGTCATCAGAGAACCATATAGTAGGAACAGCCGAATATGGAACCCTTTTCGTTCTTTGGACACCTCCTATAACTTGTATGGCGACTATGGGGACCTTCATTTCGTACTCAGTTGGTACCCCTATTCATCGAGGGTATCGCTTTGATACCCCCAACAGACCTTTGGACACAGTCTTACTACTCCTTGGAGCAGTCATCAGAGAACCATATAGTAGGAACAGCCGAATATGGAACCCTTTTCGTTCTTTGGACACCTCCTATAACTTGTATGGCGACTATGGGGACCTTCATTTCGTACTCAGTTGGTACCCCTATTCATCGAGGGTATCGCTTTGATACCCCCAACAGACCTTTGGACACAGTCTTACTACTCCTTAGAGCAGTCATCAGAGAACCATATAGTAGGAACAGCCGAATATGGAACCCTTTTCGTTCTTTGGACACCTCCTATAACTTGTATGGCGACTATGGGGACCTTCATTTCGTACTCAGTTGGTACCCCTATTCATCGAGGGTATCGCTTTGATACCCCCAACAGACCTTTGGACACAGTCTTACTACTCCTTGGAGCAGTCATCAGAGAACCATATAGTAGGAACAGCCGAATATGGAACCCTTTTCGTTCTTTGGACACCTCCTATAACTTGTATGGCGACTATGGGGACCTTCATTTCGTACTCAGTTGGTACCCCTATTCATCGAGGGTATCGCTTTGATACCCCCAACAGACCTTTGGACACAGTCTTACTACTCCTTGGAGCAGTCATCAGAGAACCATATAGTAGGAACAGCCGAATATGGAACCCTTTTCGTTCTTTGGACACCTCCTATAACTTGTATGGCGACTATGGGGACCTTCATTTCGTACTCAGTTGGTACCCCTATTCATCGAGGGTATCGCTTTGATACCCCCAACAGACCTTTGGACACAGTCTTACTACTCCTTGGAGCAGTCATCAGAGAACCATATAGTAGGAACAGCCGAATATGGAACCCTTTTCGTTCTTTGGACACCTCCTATAACTTGTATGGCGACTATGGGGACCTTCATTTCGTACTCAGTTGGTACCCCTATTCATCGAGGGTATCGCTTTGATACCCCCAACAGACCTTTGGACACAGTCTTACTACTCCTTGGAGCAGTCATCAGAGAACCATATAGTAGGAACAGCCGAATATGGAACCCTTTTCGTTCTTTGGACACCTCCTATAACTTGTATGGCGACTATGGGGACCTTCATTTCGTACTCAGTTGGTACCCCTATTCATCGAGGGTATCGCTTTGATACCCCCAACAGACCTTTGGACACAGTCTTACTACTCCTTGGAGCAGTCCATCAGAGAACCATATAGTAGGAACAGCCGAATATGGAACCCTTTTCGTTCTTTGGACACCTCCTATAACTTGTATGGCGACTATGGGGACCTTCATTTCGTACTCAGTTGGTACCCCTATTCATCGAGGGTATCGCTTTGATACCCCCAACAGACCTTTGGACACAGTCTTACTACTCCTTAGAGCAGTCATCAGAGAACCATATAGTAGGAACAGCCGAATATGGAACCCTTTTCGTTCTTTGGACACCTCCTATAACTTGTATGGCGACTATGGGGACCTTCATTCGTACTCAGTTGGTACCCCTATTCATCGAGGGTATCGCTTTGATACCCCCAACAGACCTTTGGACACAGTCTTACTACTCCTTGGAGCAGTCATCAGAGAACCATATAGTAGGAACAGCCGAATATGGAACCCTTTTCGTTCTTTGGACACCTCCTATAACTTGTATGGCGACTATGGGGACCTTCATTTCGTACTCAGTTGGTACCCCTATTCATCGAGGGTATCGCTTTGATACCCCAACAGACCTTTGGACACAGTCTTACTACTCCTTGGAGCAGTCATCAGAGAACCATATAGTAGGAACAGCCGAATATGGAACCCTTTTCGTTCTTTGGACACCTCCTATAACTTGTATGGCGACTATGGGGACCTTCATTTCGTACTCAGTTGGTACCCCTATTCATCGAGGGTATCGCTTTGATACCCCCAACAGACCTTTGGACACAGTCTTACTACTCCTTGGAGCAGTCATCAGAGAACCATATAGTAGGAACAGCCGAATATGGAACCCTTTTCGTTCTTTGGACACCTCCTATAACTTGTATGGCGACTATGGGGACCTTCATTTCGTACTCAGTTGGTACCCCTATTCATCGAGGGTATCGCTTTGATACCCCCAACAGACCTTTGGACACAGTCTTACTACTCCTTGGAGCAGTCATCAGAGAACCATATAGTAGGAACAGCCGAATATGGAACCCTTTTCGTTCTTTGGACACCTCCTATAACTTGTATGGCGACTATGGGGACCTTCATTTCGTACTCAGTTGGTACCCCTATTCATCGAGGGTATCGCTTTGATACCCCCAACAGACCTTTGGACACAGTCTTACTACTCCTTGGAGCAGTCATCAGAGAACCATATAGTAGGAACAGCCGAATATGGAACCCTTTTCGTTCTTTGGACACCTCCTATAACTTGTATGGCGACTATGGGGACCTTCATTTCGTACTCAGTTGGTACCCCTATTCATCGAGGGTATCGTTTTGATACCCCCAACAGACCTTTGGACACAGTCTTACTACTCCTTGGAGCAGTCATCAGAGAACCATATAGTAGGAACAGCCGAATATGGAACCCTTTTCGTTCTTTGGACACCTCCTATAACTTGTATGGCGACTATGGGGACCTTCATTTCGTACTCAGTTGGTACCCCTATTCATCGAGGGTATCGCTTTTGATACCCCCAACAGACCTTTGGACACAGTCTTACTACTCCTTGGAGCAGTCATCAGAGAACCATATAGTAGGAACAGCCGAATATGGAACCCTTTTCGTTCTTTGGACACCTCCTATAACTTGTATGGCGACTATGGGGACCTTCATTTCGTACTCAGTTGGTACCCCTATTCATCGAGGGTATCGCTTTGATACCCCCAACAGACCTTTGGACACAGTCTTACTACTCCTTGGAGCAGTCATCAGAGAACCATATAGTAGGAACAGCCGAATATGGAACCCTTTTCGTTCTTTGGACACCTCCTATAACTTGTATGGCGACTATGGGGACCTTCATTTCGTACTCAGTTGGTACCCCTATTCATCGAGGGTATCGTTTTGATACCCCCAACAGACCTTTGGACACAGTCTTACTACTCCTTGGAGCAGTCATCAGAGAACCATATAGTAGGAACAGCCGATTATGGAACCCTTTTCGTTCTTTGGACACCTCCTATAACTTGTATGGCGACTATGGGGACCTTCATTTCGTACTCAGTTGGTACCCCTATTCATCGAGGGTATCGCTTTGATACCCCCAACAGACCTTTGGACACAGTCTTACTACTCCTTGGAGCAGTCATCAGGGAACCATATAGTAGGAACAGCCGATTATGGAACCCTTTTCGTTCTTTGGACACCTCCTATAACTTGTATGGCGACTATGGGGACCTTCATTTCGTACTCAGTTGGTACCCCTATTCATCGAGGGTATCGTTTTGATACCCCCAACAGACCTTTGGACACAGTCTTACTACTCCTTGGAGCAGCCATCAGAGAACCATATAGTAGGAACAGCCGATTATGGAACCCTTTTCGTTCTTTGGACACCTCCTATAACTTGTATGGCGACTATGGGGACCTTCATTTCGTACTCAGTTGGTACCCCTATTCATCGAGGGTATCGTTTTGATACCCCCAACAGACCTTTGGACACAGTCTTACTACTCCTTGGAGCAGCCATCAGGGAACCATATAGTAGGAACAGCCGAATATGGAACCCTTTTCGTTCTTTGGACACCTCCTATAACTTGTATGGCGACTATGGGGACCTTCATTTCGTACTCAGTTGGTACCCCTATTCATCGAGGGTATCGTTTTGATACCCCCAACAGACCTTTGGACACAGTCTTACTACTCCTTGGAGCAGTCATCAGGAACCATATAGTAGGAACAGCCGATTATGGAACCCTTTTCGTTCTTTGGACACCTCCTATAACTTGTATGGCGACTATGGGGACCTTCATTTCGTACTCAGTTGGTACCCCTATTCATCGAGGGTATCGCTTTGATACCCCCAACAGACCTTTGGACACAGTCTTACTACTCCTTGGAGCAGTCATCAGAGAACCATATAGTAGGAACAGCCGATATGGAACCCTTTTCGTTCTTTGGACACCTCCTATAACTTGTATGGCGACTATGGGGACCTTCATTTCGTACTCAGTTGGTACCCCTATTCATCGAGGGTATCGTTTTGATACCCCAACAGACCTTTGGACACAGTCTTACTACTCCTTGGAGCAGCCATCAAGGAACCATACAGTAGGAACAGCCGATTATGGAACCCTTTTCGTTCTTTGGACACCTCCTATAACTTGTATGGCGACTATGGGGACCTTCATTTCGTACTCAGTTGGTACCCCTATTCATCGAGGGTATCGTTTTGATACCCCTAACAGACCTTTGGACACAGTCTTACTACTCCTTGGAGCAGCCATCAGAGAACCATATAGTAGGAACAGCCGATTATGGAACCCTTTTCGTTCTTTGGACACCTCCTATAACTTGTATGGCGACTATGGGGACCTTCATTTCGTACTCAGTTGGTACCCCTATTCATCGAGGGTATCGTTTTGATACCCCCAACAGACCTTTGGACACAGTCTTACTACTCCTTGGAGCAGTCATCAGAGAACCATATAGTAGGAACAGCCGATTATGGAACCCTTTTCGTTCTTTGGACACCTCCTATAACTTGTATGGCGACTATGGGGACCTTCATTTCGTACTCAGTTGGTACCCCTATTCATCGAGGGTATCGTTTTGATACCCCCAACAGACCTTTGGACACAGTCTTACTACTCCTTGGAGCAGTCATCAGAGAACCATATAGTAGGAACAGCCGATTATGGAACCCTTTTCGTTCTTTGGACACCTCCTATAACTTGTATGGCGACTATGGGGACCTTCATTTCGTACTCAGTTGGTACCCCTATTCATCGAGGGTATCGTTTTGATACCCCTAACAGACCTTTGGACACAGTCTTACTACTCCTTGGAGCAGTCATCAGAGAACCATATAGTAGGAACAGCCGATTATGGAACCCTTTTCGTTCTTTGGACACCTCCTATAACTTGTATGGCGACTATGGGGACCTTCATTTCGTACTCAGTTGGTACCCCTATTCATCGAGGGTATCGTTTTGATACCCCTTACAGACCTTTGGACACAGTCTTACTACTCCTTGGAGCAGTCATCAGAGAACCATATAGTAGGAACAGCCGAATATGGAACCCTTTTCGTTCTTTGGACACCTCCTATAACTTGTATGGCGACTATGGGGACCTTCATTTCGTACTCAGTTGGTACCCCTATTCATCGAGGGTATCGTTTTGATACCCCCAACAGACCTTTGGACACAGTCTTACTACTCCTTGGAGCAGTCATCAGAGAACCATATAGTAGGAACAGCCGATTATGGAACCCTTTTCGTTCTTTGGACACCTCCTATAACTTGTATGGCGACTATGGGGACCTTCATTTCGTACTCAGTTGGTACCCCTATTCATCGAGGGTATCGTTTTGATACCCCCAACAGACCTTTGGACACAGTCTTACTACTCCTTGGAGCAGTCATCAGAGAACCATATAGTAGGAACAGCCGATATGGAACCCTTTTCGTTCTTTGGACACCTCCTATAACTTGTATGGCGACTATGGGGACCTTCATTTCGTACTCAGTTGGTACCCCTATTCATCGAGGGTATCGTTTTGATACCCCAACAGACCTTTGGACACAGTCTTACTACTCCTTGGAGCAGTCATCAGAGAACCATATAGTAGGAACAGCCGATTATGGAACCCTTTTCGTTCTTTGGACACCTCCTATAACTTGTATGGCGACTATGGGGACCTTCATTTCGTACTCAGTTGGTACCCCTATTCATCGAGGGTATCGTTTTGATACCCCCAACAGACCTTTGGACACAGTCTTACTACTCCTTGGAGCAGCCATCAGGGAACCATATAGTAGGAACAGCCGATTATGGAACCCTTTTCGTTCTTTGGACACCTCCTATAACTTGTATGGCGACTATGGGGACCTTCATTTCGTACTCAGTTGGTACCCCTATTCATCGAGGGTATCGTTTTGATACCCCTAACAGACCTTTGGACACAGTCTTACTACTCCTTGGAGCAGTCATCAGAGAACCATATAGTAGGAACAGCCGAATATGGAACCCTTTTCGTTCTTTGGACACCTCCTATAACTTGTATGGCGACTATGGGGACCTTCATTTCGTACTCAGTTGGTACCCCTATTCATCGAGGGTATCGTTTTGATACCCCCAACAGACCTTTGGACACAGTCTTACTACTCCTTGGAGCAGCCATCAGGGAACCATATAGTAGGAACAGCCGATTATGGAACCCTTTTCGTTCTTTGGACACCTCCTATAACTTGTATGGCGACTATGGGGACCTTCATTTCGTACTCAGTTGGTACCCCTATTCATCGAGGGTATCGTTTTGATACCCCTTACAGACCTTTGGACACAGTCTTACTACTCCTTGGAGCAGTCATCAGAGAACCATATAGTAGGAACAGCCGAATATGGAACCCTTTTCGTTCTTTGGACACCTCCTACAACTTGTATGGCGACTATGGGGACCTTCATTTCGTACTCAGTTGGTACCCCTATTCATCGAGGGTATCGTTTTGATACCCCCAACAGACCTTTGGACACAGTCTTACTACTCCTTGGAGCAGCCATCAGGGAACCATATAGTAGGAACAGCCGAATATGGAACCCTTTTCGTTCTTTGGACACCTCCTATAACTTGTATGGCGACTATGGGGACCTTCATTTCGTACTCAGTTGGTACCCCTATTCATCGAGGGTATCGTTTTGATACCCCCAACAGACCTTTGGACACAGTCTTACTACTCCTTGGAGCAGTCATCAGAGAACCATATAGTAGGAACAGCCGATTATGGAACCCTTTTCGTTCTTTGGACACCTCCTATAACTTGTATGGCGACTATGGGGACCTTCATTTCGTACTCAGTTGGTACCCCTATTCATCGAGGGTATCGCTTTGATACCCCCAACAGACCTTTGGACACAGTCTTACTACTCCTTGGAGCAGTCATCAGAGAACCATATAGTAGGAACAGCCGAATATGGAACCCTTTTCGTTCTTTGGACACCTCCTACAACTTGTATGGCGACTATGGGGACCTTCATTTCGTACTCAGTTGGTACCCCTATTCATCGAGGGTATCGTTTGATACCCCCAACAGACCTTTGGACACAGTCTTACTACTCCTTGGAGCAGCCATCAGAGAACCATATAGTAGGAACAGCCGAATATGGAACCCTTTTCGTTCTTTGGACACCTCCTATAACTTGTATGGCGACTATGGGGACCTTCATTTCGTACTCAGTTGGTACCCCTATTCATCGAGGGTATCGCTTTGATACCCCCAACAGACCTTTGGACACAGTCTTACTACTCCTTGGAGCAGCCATCAGAGAACCATATAGTAGGAACAGCCGAATATGGAACCCTTTTCGTTCTTTGGACACCTCCTATAACTTGTATGGCGACTATGGGGACCTTCATTTCGTACTCAGTTGGTACCCCTATTCATCGAGGGTATCGCTTTGATACCCCCAACAGACCTTTGGACACAGTCTTACTACTCCTTGGAGCAGTCATCAGAGAACCATATAGTAGGAACAGCCGAATATGGAACCCTTTTCGTTCTTTGGACACCTCCTACAACTTGTATGGCGACTATGGGGACCTTCATTTCGTACTCAGTTGGTACCCCTATTCATCGAGGGTATCGCTGTGATACCCCCAACAGACCTTTGGACACAGTCTTACTACTCCTTGGAGCAGCCATCAGGGAACCATATAGTAGGAACAGCCGAATATGGAACCCTTTTCGTTCTTTGGACACCTCCTATAACTTGTATGGCGACTATCGGGGACCTTCATTTCGTACTCAGTTGGTACCCCTATTCATCGAGGGTATCGTTTTGATACCCCTTACAGACCTTTGGACACAGTCTACTACTCCTTGGAGCAGCCATCATGGAACCATATAGTAGGAACAGCCGATTATGGAACCCTTTTCGTTCTTTGGACACCTCCTATAACTTGTATGGCGACTATGGGGACCTTCATTTCGTACTCAGTTGGTACCCCTATTCATCGAGGGTATCGTTTTGATACCCCCAACAGACCTTTGGACACAGTCTTACTACTCCTTGGAGCAGCCATCAGGAACCATATAGTAGGAACAGCCGAATATGGAACCCTTTTCGTTCTTTGGACACCTCCTATAACTTGTATGGCGACTATGGGGACCTTCATTTCGTACTCAGTTGGTACCCCTATTCATCGAGGGTATCGCTTTGATACCCCCAACAGACCTTTGGACACAGTCTTACTACTCCTTGGAGCAGCCATCAGAGAACCATATAGTAGGAACAGCCGATATGGAACCCTTTTCGTTCTTTGGACACCTCCTACAACTTGTATGGCGACTATGGGGACCTTCATTTCGTACTCAGTTGGTACCCCTATTCATCGAGGGTATCGTTTTGATACCCCCAACAGACCTTTGGACACAGTCTTACTACTCCTTGGAGCAGTCATCAGGAACCATACTAGTAGGAACAGCCGATATGGAACCCTTTTCGTTCTTTGGACACCTCCTATAACTTGTATGGCGACTATGGGGACCTTCATTTCGTACTCAGTTGGTACCCCTATTCATCGAGGGTATCGTTTTGATACCCCTTACAGACCTTTGGACACAGTCTTACTACTCCTTGGAGCAGTCATCAGAGAACCATATAGTAGGAACAGCCGATTATGGAACCCTTTTCGTTCTTTGGACACCTCCTATAACTTGTATGGCGACTTTGGGGACCTTCATTTCGTACTCAGTCGGTACCCCTATTCATCGAGGGTATCGTTTTTTATACCCCAACAGACCTTTGGACACAGTCTTACTACTCCTTGGAGCAGTCATCAGGGAACCATATAGTAGGAACAGCCGATTATGGAACCCTTTTCGTTCTTTGGACACCTCCTATAACTTGTATGGCGACTATGGGGACCTTCATTTCGTACTCAGTTGGTACCCCTATTCATCGAGGGTATCGTTTTGATACCCCCAACAGACCTTTGGACACAGTCTTACTACTCCTTGGAGCAGCCATCAGAGAACCATATAGTAGGAACAGCCGAATATGGAACCCTTTTCGTTCTTTGGACACCTCCTACAACTTGTATGGCGACTATGGGGACCTTCATTTCGTACTCAGTTGGTACCCCTATTCATCGAGGGTATCGTTTTGATACCCCTAACAGACCTTTGGACACAGTCTTACTACTCCTTGGAGCAGTCATCAGGGAACCATACTAGTAGGAACAGCCGATTATGGAACCCTTTTCGTTCTTTGGACACCTCCTATAACTTGTATGGCGACTATGGGGACCTTCATTTCGTACTCAGTTGGTACCCCTATTCATCGAGGGTATCGTTTTGATACCCCTAACAGACCTTTGGACACAGTCTTACTACTCCTTGGAGCAGTCATCAGAGAACCATATAGTAGGAACAGCCGATTATGGAACCCTTTTCGTTCTTTGGACACCTCCTACAACTTGTATGGCGACTATGGGACCTTCATTTCGTACTCAGTTGGTACCCCTATTCATCGAGGGTATCGTTTTGATACCCCCAACAGACCTTTGGACACAGTCTTACTACTCCTTGGAGCAGCCATCAGGGAACCATATCAGTAGGAACAGCCGATTATGGAACCCTTTTCGTTCTTTGGACACCTCCTATAACTTGTATGGCGACTATGGGGACCTTCATTTCGTACTCAGTTGGTACCCCTATTCATCGAGGGTATCGTTTTGATACCCCTTACAGACCTTTGGACACCGTCTTACTACTCCTTAGAGCAGTCATCAGAGAACCATATGGTAGGAACAGCCGAATATGGAACCTTTTTCGTTCTTTGTTCACCTCCTATAATATTTTGTATGGCGACTATGGGGACCTTCATTTCGTACTCAGTTGGTACCCCTATTCATCGAGGGTATCGTTTTGATACCCCCAACAGACCTTTGGACACAGTCTTACTACTCCTTGGAGCAGTCATCAAGGAACCATATAGTAGGAACAGCCGATTATGGAACCCTTTTCGTTCTTTGGACACCTCCTACAACTTGTATGGCGACTATGGGTACCTTCATTTCGTACTCAGTTGGTACCCCTATTCATCGAGGGTATCGTTTTGATACCCCCAACAGACCTTTGGACACAGTCTTACTACTCCTTGGAGCAGCCATCAGGGAACCATATAGTAGGAACAGCCGATTATGGAACCCTTTTCGTTCTTTGGACACCTCCTATAACTTGTATGGCGACTATGGGGACCTTCATTTCGTACTCAGTTGGTACCCCTATTCATCGAGGGTATCGTTTTGATACCCCTTACAGACCTTTGGACACAGTCTTACTACTCCTTGGAGCAGTCATCAGAGAACCAATAGTAGGAACAGCCGATTATGGAACCCTTTTCGTTCTTTGGACACCTCCTACAACTTGTATGGCGACTATGGGGACCTTCATTTCGTACTCAGTTGGTACCCCTATTCATCGAGGGTATCGCTTTGATACCCCCAACAGACCTTTGGACACAGTCTTACTACTCCTTGGAGCAGCCATCAGGGAACCATACAGTAGGAACAGCCGAATATGGAACCCTTTTCGTTCTTTGGACACCTCCTATAACTTGTATGGCAACTATGGGGACCTTCATTTCGTACTCAGTAGGTACCCCTATTCATCGAGGGTATCGTTTTGATACCCCCAACAGACCTTTGGACACAGTCTTACTACTCCTTGGAGCAGCCATCATGGAACCATATAGTAGGAACAGCCGATTATGGAACCCTTTTCGTTCTTTGGACACCTCCTACAACTTGTATGGCGACTATGGGGACCTTCATTTCGTACTCAGTTGGTACCCCTATTCATCGAGGGTATCGTTTTGATACCCCCAACAGACCTTTGGACACCGTCTTACTCTTCCTTACAGCAGTCATCAAAGAACCATATAGTAGGAACAGCCGATTATGGAACCCTTTTCGTTCTTTGGACACCTCCTACAACTTGTATGGCGACTATGGGGACCTTCATTTCGTACTCAGTTGGTACCCCTATTCATCGAGGGTATCGTTTTGATACCCCCAACAGACCTTTGGACACAGTCTTACTACTCCTTGGAGCAGTCATCAGAGAACCATATAGTAGGAACAGCCGATTATGGAACCCTTTTCGTTCTTTGGACACCTCCTATAACTTGTATGGCGACTATGGGGACCTTCATTTCGTACTCAGTTGGTACCCCTATTCATCGAGGGTATCGTTTTGATACCCCTTACAGACCTTTGGACACAGTCTTACTACTCCTTGGAGCAGTCATCAGAGAACCATATAGTAGGAACAGCCGATATGGAACCCTTTTCGTTCTTTGGACACCTCCTATAACTTGTATGGCGACTATGGGGACCTTCATTTCGTACTCAGTTGGTACCCCTATTCATCGAGGGTATCGCTTTGATACCCCCAACAGACCTTTGGACACAGTCTTACTACTCCTTGGAGCAGCCATCAGGAACCATATAGTAGGAACAGCCGAATATGGAACCCTTTTCGTTCTTTGGACACCTCCTATAACTTGTATGGCGACTATGGGGACCTTCATTTCGTACTCAGTTGGTACCCCTATTCATCGAGGGTATCGTTTTGATACCCCCAACAGACCTTTGGACACAGTCTTACTACTCCTTGGAGCAGCCATCAGGGAACCATATAGTAGGAACAGCCGATTATGGAACCCTTTTCGTTCTTTGGACACCTCCTACAACTTGTATGGCGACTATGGGGACCTTCATTTCGTACTCAGTTGGTACCCCTATTCATCGAGGGTATCGTTTTGATACCCCCAACAGACCTTTGGACACAGTCTTACTACTCCTTGGAGCAGTCATCAAAGAACCATATAGTAGGAACAGCCGATTATGGAACCCTTTTCGTTCTTTGGACACCTCCTACAACTTGTATGGCGACTATGGGGACCTTCATTTCGTACTCAGTTGGTACCCCTATTCATCGAGGGTATCGTTTTGATACCCCTAACAGACCTTTGGACACAGTCTTACTACTCCTTGGAGCAGTCATCAGAGAACCATATAGTAGGAACAGCCGATTATGGAACCCTTTTCGTTCTTTGGACACCTCCTATAACTTGTATGGCGACTATGGGGACCTTCATTTCGTACTCAGTTGGTACCCCTATTCATCGAGGGTATCGTTTTGATACCCCCTACAGACCTTTGGACACAGTCTTACTACTCCTTGGAGCAGCCATCAGGAACCATACAGTAGGAACAGCCGATTATGGAACCCTTTTCGTTCTTTGGACACCTCCTACAACTTGTATGGCGACTATGGGGACCTTCATTTCGTACTCAGTTGGTACCCCTATTCATCGAGGGTATCGTTTTGATACCCCTACAGACCTTTGGACACAGTCTTACTACTCCTTGGAGCAGTCCATCAGAGAACCATATAGTAGGAACAGCCGAATATGGAACCCTTTTCGTTCTTTGGACACCTCCTATAACTTGTATGGCGACTATGGGGACCTTCATTTCGTACTCAGTTGGTACCCCTATTCATCGAGGGTATCGTTTTGATACCCCTTACAGACCTTTGGACACAGTCTTACTACTCCTTGAAGCAGCCATCAGGGAACCATACAGTAGGAACAGCCGATTATGGAACCCTTTTCGATCTTTGGACACCTCCTACAACTTTTATGGCGACTTTGGGGACCTTCATTTCGTACTCAGTTGGTACCCCTATTCATCGAGGGTATCGTTTTGAAACCTCTTACAGACTTTTGGACACAGTCTTACTGCTCCTTGGAGCAGTCATCAAAGAACCATATAGTAGGAACAACCGAATATGGAACCCTTTTCGATCTTTGGACACCTTCTACAATTTGTATGGCGACTATGGGGACCTGCTTTTCGTACTCAGTTGGTACCCCTATTCATCAAGGGTATCGTTTTGAAACCCCTTACAGACCTTTGGACACAGTCTTACTATTCCTTGGAGCAGTCATCAGAGAACCAAATAGTAGGAACAGCCGATTATGGAACCCTTTTCGTTCTTTGGACACCTCCTACAACTTGTATGGCGACTATGGGGACCTTCATTTCGTACTCAGTTGGTACCCCTATTCATCGAGGGTATCGTTTTGATACCCCCAACAGACCTTTGGACACAGTCTTACTACTCCTTGGAGCAGCCATCAGGGAACCATACAGTAGGAACAGCCGATTATGGAACCCTTTTCGTTCTTTGGACACCTCCTATAACTTGTATGGCGACTATGGGGACCTTCATTTCGTACTCAGTTGGTACCCCTATTCATCGAGGGTATCGTTTTGATACCCCCAACAGACCTTTGGACACAGTCTTACTACTCCTTGGAGCAGTCATCAAAGAACCATATAGTAGGAACAGCCGATTATGGAACCCTTTTCGTTCTTTGGACACCTCCTATAACTTGTATGGCGACTATGGGGACCTTCATTTCGTACTCAGTTGGTACCCCTATTCATCGAGGGTATCGTTTTGATACCCCCAACAGACCTTTGGACACAGTCTTACTACTCCTTGGAGCAGTCATCAGAGAACCATATAGTAGGAACAGCCGATTATGGAACCCTTTTCGTTCTTTGGACACCTCCTACAACTTGTATGGCGACTATGGGGACCTTCATTTCGTACTCAGTTGGTACCCCTATTCATCGAGGGTATCGTTTTGATACCCCCAACAGACCTTTGGACACAGTCTTACTACTCCTTGGAGCAGTCATCAGGAACCATACAGTAGGAACAGCCGATTATGGAACCCTTTTCGTTCTTTGGACACCTCCTACAACTTGTATGGCGACTATGGGGACCTTCATTTCGTACTCAGTTGGTACCCCTATTCATCGAGGGTATCGTTTTGATACCCCCAACAGACCTTTGGACACAGTCTACTACTCCTTGGAGCAGTCATCAGAGAACCATATAGTAGGAACAGCCGAATATGGAACCCTTTTCGTTCTTTGGACACCTCCTACAACTTGTATGGCGACTATGGGGACCTTCATTTCGTACTCAGTTGGTACCCCTATTCATCGAGGGTATCGTTTTGATACCCCTAACAGACCTTTGGACACAGTCTTACTACTCCTTGGAGCAGTCATCAGAGAACCATATAGTAGGAACAGCCGAATATGGAACCCTTTTCGTTCTTTGGACACCTCCTACAACTTGTATGGCGACTATGGGGACCTTCATTTCGTACTCAGTTGGTACCCCTATTCATCGAGGGTATCGTTTTGATACCCCTTACAGACCTTTGGACACAGTCTTACTACTCCTTGGAGCAGCCATCAGGGAACCATACAGTAGGAACAGCCGATTATGGAACCCTTTTCGTTCTTTGGACACCTCCTATAACTTGTATGGCGACTATGGGGACCTTCATTTCGTACTCAGTTGGTACCCCTATTCATCGAGGGTATCGTTTTGATACCCCCAACAGACCTTTGGACACAGTCTACTACTCCTTGGAGCAGCATCAGGAACCATACAGTAGGAACAGCCGATTATGGAACCCTTTTCGTTCTTTGGACACCTCCTACAACTTGTATGGCGACTATGGGGACCTTCATTTCGTACTCAGTTGGTACCCCTATTCATCGAGGGTATCGTTTTGATACCCCCAACAGACCTTTGGACACAGTCTTACTACTCCTTGGAGCAGCCATCAGGGAACCATACAGTAGGAACAGCCGAATATGGAACCCTTTTCGTTCTTTGGACACCTCCTATAACTTGTATGGCGACTATGGGGACCTTCATTTCGTACTCAGTTGGTACCCCTATTCATCGAGGGTATCGTTTTGATACCCCTAACAGACCTTTGGACACAGTCTTACTACTCCTTGGAGCAGTCATCAAGAACCATATAGTAGGAACAGCCGATTATGGAACCCTTTTCGTTCTTTGGACACCTCCTATAACTTGTATGGCGACTATGGGGACCTTCATTTCGTACTCAGTTGGTACCCCTATTCATCGAGGGTATCGTTTTGATACCCCTTACAGACCTTTGGACACCGTCTTACTACTCCTTGGAGCAGCCATCAGGGAACCAAATAGTAGGAACAGCCGATTATGGAACCCTTTTCGTTCTTTGGACACCTCCTACAACTTGTATTGCGACTATGGGGACCTTCATTTCGTACTCAGTTGGTACCCCTATTTATCGAGGGTATCGTTTTGAAACCCCTTACAGACCTTTGGACACAGTCTTACTATTCCTTGGAGCAGTCATCAGAGAACCAAATAGTAGGAACAGCCGATTATGGAACCCTTTTCGTTCTTTGGACACCTCCTACAACTTGTATGGTGACTATGGGGACCTTCATTTCGTACACAGTAGGTACCCCTATTCATCGAGGGTATCGTTTTGATACCCCCAACAGACCTTTGGACACCGTTTAACTCTTCCTTACAGCAGTCATCAGAGAACCATATAGTAGGAACAGCCGATTATGGAACCCTTTTCGTTCTTTGGACACCTCCTACAACTTGTATGGCGACTTTGGGGATCTTCATTTCATACTCAGTTGGTACCCCTATTCATCGAGGGTATCGTTTTAATACCCCCTGTTAGGATTTGCATGAAATATCGATTTGCATGAAATATCAAATTGCATGAGAGCTAATTGCATGAAGGATTAGTAAGTTAGGTGGACTAGTTATTATAAACGAACCATAGTAGGAATAAGAATTGAATTATAATTGACCAAGAATAAACAGTTGAATCTGAACCTTCGGCGGGACAACACTACACGTTTCACGAAAGAAAGTGCGATTATCGAACATTTTGGTCCTTCGAACCGGATCGTGATCGTGATAGTGATTGTGTTGTAATTCGGTTAGACGGTGTGTGCGTTAAGTATCAAGAGCTCGTGTAAGAAGACTCTGCATCAAGAGAAACGGACGGAGTACGCTCGGCATCAAGAGCATCGACCGTACAGCTACATCGCGTGTTTCTTGTGAAATAAAACCCTATACAGTGTTCGTGTTCGGTATCGGCGTGCAATGGATAAAAAGAAGAAGGCAGCCTTGTTGAAGAAGCGCGTTGCGGATGAGCATATTAAGGCGCTGGAGAAATTTCAATGTTCTTTCTCCGAAAATGTGGCAAATGAGGTGTTGGATGCATTAGAATGCTTGGAACGGTATAAGGAGGAATATTTCGCCGCGATAACGCAGTTAATGGAGTTGGACGATAGCAACGAGGCTATCGAAGTATGCGTACAGGAGAGGATCGCGATGGACGATCGATGTCGTCATGTGCGTGCGTTTTTACGAGACCGGCAGCCAAAGGAGTCGAACCTTCTCGGGGAATCGACGCTATTACCAAGTTCATCGACCTTCGCGTTTAGCAAACCAAATGCGTCGAACCTTCGTCTCCCGAAAATCGATCTACCTATCTTCGATGGCGATTATTCTAAATGGCTGTCCTTTCGCGACAGATTCATAGCCATGATCGACGCATCGACCGAACTTCCTTCCATTTCGAAGCTTCAATATCTTTTATCTTCTTTACGTGGTGAAGCTGCTATAACATACGAACACACAACGTTGACGGCAGACAATTATTCAATTACATGGGCATCACTTTTGAATCGATACGATAATTCCCGTATGCTCATACGAGAGTATTACCGCACTTTGCACCACTTCCCGGCTGTGCAAACGGAATGCGTCGATGAATTGGCACATCTAGTCGATGAATTTGGGCGACACGTTAATGGTTTAGTGAAACTGCACGAGCCTATCGAACATTGGGATACACCGCTATCGAATATGCTGCTCATGAAGCTGGATCCGTCTACAATACTGGCCTGGGAGAAGCATTCTGTGAACCACGATAAGGATAAGTACAAGGAAGTTATCGACTTTTTACACGAGCGGATACGCATCTTGAAGTCTTCCCAAAGGTTTTCTGGTGAAGCACGCCCAACTGCGATCAAGGTGGCCGGCAACCAACGTCACTCTGCAACACATCGGAGATCGATAACTAACAATGCTTCCATGGAACATACACCAACCAGTTTTTCATCCTTTCACCAACCGAAATGCCCATTAGCTTGTGCCGACAATCATTCACTACGCAACTGTCCAGTATTTCTCAGCTACGATACACAGCAACGACGGAACCTAGTCAAATCAAAGGGGCTAT
Organism: Anopheles stephensi; assembly: GCF_013141755.1. Lineage (NCBI taxonomy): Eukaryota > Metazoa > Arthropoda > Insecta > Diptera > Culicidae > Anopheles > Anopheles stephensi. The sequence continues at coordinate 4,368 of NW_023405407.1, read as the reverse complement.
GCTGGAACTGCCTTAGTGGATCCCATTTGGCAAAGGTTTGCAGATCGGATTATTCTTGCCGTTCGTGCCACGAACGCCACCATACGCTGCTACATCAAACAGCACAACCGAAGGTTACTCTGGCCGCTCATGCAGAGGATGAAGCGGTATTCCTCGAAACAGCTGTAGTGCTTGTTGCTGACGATTATGGGAATCATCACGAGGCGAGAGCGCTTCTCGATTCGGGCTCGATGTCCAACTTTATGTCGGAGAGACTGGCTCGGAAACTTATAACCACCCGCACCAAGGTGAATGTTTCAGTTTCTGGCATCGGGAAAACAGTGCAGCATGTAAGGGGATCGATCACGGCAATCGTTCGATCCAAGGCACATCACTTCAGCACCCAATTGGAATTTCTCATATTGGACACCCCGTCGGCGGATATACCAACCTCACCAATCAACGTGTCTTCCTGGGACATGCCTAATGTGACTCTAGCAGATCCAACCTATCACATTCCGGGCATGGTTGATATCGTCATTGGAGGTGATGCGTTCTGGGAGCTGCATACGGGTCACAAGCGTTCATTACGCCCTGGTGGTCCATGGCTAGTGGAGACGCAATTCGGATGGGCTGTGGCAGGAAATACGTCACAATCATCACACACCCCTCGGATCTGTCATGTGGCGACGACCGACAACTCTTTGGAAGCAATCATGACACGCTTTTGGGAAACCGAGAGCATACTTGATGATCCTGCTTTATCTACGGAAGAGGACAGCTGCGAGAAGCATTACGCTTCTACGACAACTCGTAACGCGTCGGGGAGGTATGTTGTTTGTTTGCCAATTAATCCTAATACGGGTATCGTTTTAGGAGCCTCCAGAGAAATCGCGGAACGCAGATTCTTGGCACTAGAACGACGTTTAAATGCCAATCCGCAGATGAAAGAAGCATATTCGGCATTTATAGACGAATATGAGAATCTGGGTCATATGAGAAAGTTATCGGCTCCAGTGGATGATTTGTGCCCGCATTATTATCTACCTCACCATGCAGTTGTAAAGGAGAAGAGTACTAGCACGAAGGTTCGGGTTGTCTTTGACGCGTCGTGCAAAACCACTTCCGGCTTCTCTTTGAATGACAAATTGCTTGTTGGTCCTATCATTCAACAAGACCTGTTCACGATTATGCTACGATTTCGATCACACGCCATCGCTATCACCGCAGACGTCGAAAAGATGTACCGACAAATCCTCCACGACAACCCAGATAAAAACTTTCTACGCATCTTGTACCGGAAGAATCCATGTGAACCTATAGACACCTTCGAGCTACAGACGGTTACATATGGCACTGCATCAGCTCCGTTCCTGGCAACCAGAACATTGAAACAGATTGCATACGATCAGCAAGACTCGCATCCACTGGCAGTGAACTCGGTACTTCACGACTTTTACATGGACGATCTTTTGTCTGGGACAGAAGAACTATCAGATGCCATCGAGATGCGCACGCAAATTTCTTCAATGTTACATTCGGCTGGGTTTTGTTTGAAGAAATGGGCATCTAACTCAGCAAAGGCCCTATCAGGGATTTCAAAGGAAGATTTGGCATTGTTTCCTACACATGAATGGCAAGACGCACAAGCAATTTCAACGTTGGGTATCGCTTGGGAACCGTTAAGTGATACATTTCGGTGCAGAGTTGAGCTACCACCAATACCAGCTGCTCTGACAAAAAGGATTACATGCTCCTACATCGCCAAACTCTTCGACCCTCTTGGCTTGATTGGACCGGTCATTCTCATCGCAAAATTGTTCATGCAACAATTATGGGGGTTGAAGCACGACGGCAAATCATGGGATTGGGACCGAGAACTCCCATCATCGCTTCAAGATCAATGGCAGAAGTTTCACTCGGCGTTAAACCTTCTTCGGGGTTTACAGGTGCCTCGGTTTATCTCGCAGTACAAGGCTACCAATGTACAATTGCACATCTTTGCTGACGCTTCCCAGAGAGCATACGGTACATGCTGCTACATTCGGGCTGAGACGGATCAACGTGTGACTGTTCAACTACTAGCAGCCAAATCAAAGGTGGTTTCGCTGTCGAATTCCCACTCTATTGCTCGGCTGGAACTTTGTGCTGCACGCTTGGCGACTCAACTATACCACAAGGTTAGACGATCATTCATTACTTATTCGGTTACTATCTGCTGGACCGATTCGATGACTGTCCTGCATTGGCTTAATTCTTCTCCAAACCGCTGGAAGCCTTTTGTAGCTAACCGAATCGCCAAAATACAAGCCGATACTGGAATTCAGTGCTGGAAGCACGTACCAGGTGTTGATAATCCAGCAGATGACGTCTCCCGTGGCTTGAATCCAGATAAGTTGTTAGCTTGTCATCGCTGGTGGCATGGGCCACAATGGTTATCAGAGATTCCGAAAAATTGGCCTAACGATCCACTTCCACTTGGGGAAACAGTGGTTTGTGAGGAAGAACGATTGGCGACATCACGAATTGCAGCAAGTTCAATAGTCTCTGATTTCCGGAACACACTATTCTCACGGTTTTCGGTCTACCACAAACTTCGACGGGTCATCGCATATTGCTTGCGATACATTCAACGGTTACGAGAACACAAGAGCGTAAACAACCAAAGAACTGTTATCATCAGCACTCATCGATCGGTTAAGGAACTGATCGTTGCGGTTCCACTACTCACCGCAGAGGAACTTCAGAGAGCGGAATTGCGATTGTGTCATTTATCGCAATTAGACACATTTTACGATGATCTACACAACCTCGGACATGGCAAGGATATTTCTCGGACTTCGAAGCTGAAATGGACTTCTCCATTTATTGACTCACTTGGTATCCTGCGCGTTGGTGGCCGGCTTAGGAACGCAAACATACCCGATGCTACCAAACATCCCATCTTACTGGATGCAAAGCATCCCTTGGCATCACTTCTGGCTACTGCGTACCATTTGAAATTACTTCACGCCGGACCGCAACTGTTATTGACGTCCCTTCGCCAGAAATTTTGGAAAATCGGTGGAAGAAGTTTGTCGAAGATCACATATCATCGATGCCATGTATGTTTTAAGGCCAAACCAACGCTTGTGAAACAGTGCATAGCCGATTTACCGTTATCAAGGGTTTCGCCAACTATCCCATTTGCTGTTTGCGGCGTGGACTACTGTGGACCAGTTCTGTTAAAAGCAACAATGCGGAACAGGAGTCCCACAAAGGCGTACATAGCTATATTTGTATGTTTTGCAACGAAGGCTGTACACATCGAGTTGGTGGGAGATCTCACCACAACTGCGTTCCTCGGAGCACTACGTCGTGTAGTCGCACGTCGTGGAAGGATTAAGGAACTACACTCGGACAACGCGACTACGTTTAAAGATGCATCACACGAACTCAATCGGATCTACAAAATGCTGAAGTGCAACGAGGACGATCGTGCACAAATCTTCAACTGGTGTGCAAACAACGAGATGACTTGGAAATTTATCCCACCGCGTGCACCGCATTTCTGCGGTCTATGGGAAGCAGCAGTGAAGGCGGCCAAGAAACACATCATCAGAAGTATCGGAACCATAAGTATCACTCAAGAAAGCATGTTAACACTCCTAACCCAAGTCGAACAATGTTTGAACTCACGCCCTTTAACTCCTTTATCTAATGAACCAACGGATTTAGAACCACTAACTCCTGCTCATTTTCTCATTGGTAGAAGTCTGCAAGCTGTGCCAGAGGTAGACTACAGTGAGATACCTGGTAATCGTCTGAAGGAATACCAGTTGGTAAAAAGAACGTTCGTAACATCTGGTCCCGGTGGATGCCTGAGTACCTTCAGCAATTGCAAGCCTGCGCCAAGCACTGCAACGGTGCCTCGGTGATATTAAAGGAAAATATGTTAGTGATTATTAAGGAGGATAACGTACATCCTACGATGTGGCCAATGGGTAGAATTGTAGCGTTACACCCAGGCAAGGATGGCATAGTGCGTGTAGTGACATTACGTACAGCGTCAGGGAAACAAATTGTTAGACCAAGCGTTCGTTTAGCGATCCTTCCGATTCCAAACGAGGAAACACATCTAAATGTAGACACTACTAATGTTCAGGAAATAGTTTCATGAAGGTATTCATTCGGAATTCAAGCAATTTAAAAGAAGTCCCTTCTTTGGTGGCCGGAATGTTAGGATTTGCATGAAATATCGATTTGCATGAAATATCAAATTGCATGAAAGCTAATTGCATGAAGGATTAGTAAGTTAGGTGGACTAGTTATTATAACGAACCATAGTAGAATAAGAATTGAATTATAATTGACCAAGAATAAACAGTTGAATCTGAACCTTCGGCGGGA